>NW_028156581.1:5000-12500 GCF_964263955.1 Coregonus lavaretus
GGGAGAGAGGGTTTTAATAGGGAGAGAGTGATTAAAAAGAGGCATGGTGCTCCAGGGGAGTGAGCTGTACTCTCATGCCCATGGGAGATGCCCTTTACTAGGCAGGGAGTTTAGAACAAGGTGCATGGAGCTCCAGAGGTCACAAAGGTCAATGTGGGCCTGCATGGATGTCAGCAGGGCATGAGGGAGAAGGCCCAAGTGAATAGGTTTGTCTGTGTGTGTCTGTGTGAGTGAGTGAGTGAGTGTGTGTGTGAACCTTTCCCACAGGAGGGCAGCACTGTGCAAGGCAGCTCCAATGGAGGCTGGCTGCTCTGTGCCCATGTATTATTTGTTCTCTCTCTCTCTCTCTCCCCTTTCTTCTGGCCTGCTGGATCACTTTTGTGTGTGGAGGGCTGGACTCTGTCTCACCCATCCCAGCCATGGGCACCCAGAATGCCCATGTGTGAGTCAGGAGCCCTCCCCTGGTTCTCCTAGTGAAAATGACCTGTGGCGCCCCCCTGTGGATGGATCTTGGTGGGGGTGCTTGGACCCCTTCTTGGGGTCTCCCCCAAGCCAGCCATGCCGGCCATGGGCACCCAAAACCCCCATGTGTGAGTGAACAGCCTCCCCCAGTGTCCCCCTAGTGAAATCAGGCTTAAAGTGACCTGTGGCGCCCCCCTGTGGATGGATCTTGGTGGGGGTGCTTGGCCCTTCTTGGGGTCTCCCCCAAGCCAGCCATGCCGGCCATGGGCACCCAAAACCCCCATGTGTGAGTGAACAGCCTCCCCAGTGTACCCATAGTGAAATCAGGCTTAAAGTGACCTGTGGCGCCCCCCTGTGGATGGATCTTGGTGGGGGTGCTTGGACCCCTTCTTGGGGTCTCCTCCAAGCCAGCCATGCCGACCATGGGCACCCAAAACCCCCATGTGTGAGTGAACAGCCTCCCCAGTGTACCCATAGTGAAATCAGGCTTAAAGTGACCTGTGGCGCCCCCCTGTGGATGGATCTTGGTGGGGGTGCTTGGACCCCTTCTTGGGGTCTCCCCCAAGCCAGCCATGCCGGCCATGGGCACCCAAAACCCCCATGTGTGAGTGAACAGCCTCCCCAGTGTACCCATAGTGAAATCAGGCTTAAAGTGACCTGTGGCGCCCCCCTGTGGATGGATCTTGGTGGGGGTGCTTGGACCCCTTCTTGGGGTCTCCTCCAAGCCAGCCATGCCGACCATGGGCACCCAAAACCCCCATGTGTGAGTGAACAGCCTCCCCAGTGTACCCATAGTGAAATCAGGCTTAAAGTGACCTGTGGCGCCCCCCTGTGGATGGATCTTGGTGGGGGTGCTTGGACCCCTTCTTGGGGTCTCCTCCAAGCCAGCCATGCCGACCATGGGCACCCAAAACCCCCATGTGTGAGTGAACAGCCTCCCCAGTGTACCCATAGTGAAATCAGGCTTAAAGTGACCTGTGGCGCCCCCCTGTGGATGGATCTTGGTGGGGGTGCTTGGACCTCCTTCTTGGGGTCTCCCCCAAGCCAGCCATGCCGGCCATGGGCACCCAAAACCCCCCATGTGTGAGTGAACAGCCTCCCCAGTGTACCCATAGTGAAATCAGGCTTAAAGTGACCTGTGGCGCCCCCCTGTGGATGGATCTTGGTGGGGGTGCTTGGACCCCTTCTTGGGGTCTCCTCCAAGCCAGCCATGCCGACCATGGGCACCCAAAACCCCCATGTGTGAGTGAACAGCCTCCCCAGTGTACCCATAGTGAAATCAGGCTTAAAGTGACCTGTGGCGCCCCCCTGTGGATGGATCTTGGTGGGGGTGCTTGGACCCCTTCTTGGGGTCTCCCCCAAGCCAGCCATGCCGGCCATGGGCACCCAAAACCCCCATGTGTGAGTGAACAGCCCCCCCAGTGTACCCATAGTGAAATCAGGCTTAAAGTGACCTGTGGCGCCCCCTGTGGATGGATCTTGGTGGGGGTGCTTGGACCCCTTCTTGGGGTCTCCTCCAAGCCAGCCATGCCGACCATGGGCACCCAAAACCCCCATGTGTGAGTGAACAGCCTCCCCAGTGTACCCATAGTGAAATCAGGCTTAAAGTGACCTGTGGCGCCCCCCTGTGGATGGATCTTGGTGGGGGTGCTTGGACCCCTTCTTGGGGTCTCCTCCCAAGCCAGCCATGCCGACCATGGGCACCCAAAACCCCCATGTGTGAGTGAACAGCCTCCCCAGTGTACCCATAGTGAAATCAGGCTTAAAGTGACCTGTGGCGCCCCCCTGTGGATGGATTCGGCTGTGGGTGCTTGGACCCCTTCTCGGGGTCCCCCCCAAGCCAGCCATGCCGGCCATGGGCACCCAAAACCCCCATGTGTGAGTGAACAGCCTCCCCAGTGTACCCATAGTGAAATCAGGCTTAAAGTGACCTGTGGCGCCCCCCTGTGGATGGATTCGGCTGTGGGTGCTTGGACCCCTTCTCGGGGTCCCCCCAAGCCAGCCATGCCGCCATGGGCACCCAAAACCCCCATGTGTGAGTGAACAGCCTCCCCTGTGTCCCATAGTGAAATCCGGCATAAAGTGACCTGTGGCGCCCCCCTGTGGATGGATTCGGCTGTGGGTGCTTGGACCCCTTCTTGGGGTCTCCTCCAAGCCAGCCATGCCGACCATGGGCACCCAAAACCCCCATGTGTGAGTGAACAGCCTCCCCTGGGTACCCATAGTGAAATCAGGCTTAAAATGACATGTGGCGCCCCCCGTGGATAGATCCGGCTGTGGGTGCTTGGACCCCTTCTTGGGGTCCCCCCCAAGCCATCCATGCCGACCATGGGCACCCCAAACCCCCATGTGTGAGTGAACAGCCTCCCCCTGGGTACCCATAGTGAAATCAGGCTTAAAATGACATGTGGCGCCCCCCTGTGGATAGATCCGGCTGTGGGTGCTTGGACCCCTTCTTGGGGTCCCCCCCAAGCTGGCCATGCCTTCAATGGGCACCCAAAACCCCCATGTGTGAGTGAACAGCCTCCCCTGGGTACCCATAGTGAAATCCGGCCTAAAGTGACATGTGGCGCCCCCCTGTGGATGGATCCGGCTGTGGGGTCTTGGACCCTTCTTGGGGTCCCCCCCAAGCCAGCCATGCCGACCATGGGCACCCAAAACCCCCATGTGTGAGTGAAAAGCCTCCCCTGGTCCCCATAGTGAAATCCGGCCTACAATGACCTGTGGCGCCCCCCTGTGGATGGATCCGGCTGTGGGGTCTTGGACCCCTTCTTGGGGTCCCCCCCAAGCCAGCCATGCCGACCAAGGGCACCCAAAACCCCCATGTGTGAGTGAAAAGCCTCCCCTGGGTCCCCATAGTGAAATCAGGCTTAAAGTGACCTGTGGCGCCCCCCTGTGGATGGATCTTGGTGGGGGTGCTTGGACCCCTTCTTGGGGTCTCCTCCAAGCCAGCCATGCCGACCAAGGGCACCCAAAACCCCCATGTGTGAGTGAACAGCCTCCCCAGTGTACCCCTAGTGAAATCCGGCCTAAAGTGACCTGTGGCGCCCCCTGTGGATGGATTCGGCTGTGGGTGCTTGGACCCCTTCTTGGGGTCTCCCCCAAGCCAGCCATGCCGACCATGGGCACCCAAAACCCCCATGTGTGAGTGAACAGCCTCCCCTGGGTCCCCATAGTGAAATCCGGCCTAAAATGACCTGTGGCGCCCCCCTGTGGATGGATCTGGATGGGGGTGCTTGGACCCCTTCTTGGGGTCTCCTCCAAGCCAGCCATGCCGACCATGGGCACCCAAAACCCCCATGTGTGAGTGAACAGCCTCCCCTGGGTCCCCATAGTGAAATCCGGCCTAAAATGACCTGTGGCGCCCCCCTGTGGATGGATCTGGATGGGGGTGCTTGGACCCCTTCTTGGGGTCTCCTCCAAGCCAGCCATGCCGACCATGGGCACCCAAAACCCCCATGTGTGAGTGAACAGCCTCCCCTGGGTCCCCATAGTGAAATCCGGCCTAAAATGACCTGTGGCGCCCCCCTGTGGATGGATCTGGATGGGGGTGCTTGGACCCATCTTGGGGTCACCCCCAAGCCGGCCATGGGCACCCAAAACCCCCATTTGTGAGTTAAGATCATCCCCTGGTTCCCCTAGTGAAATCAGGCTTAAAATGACATGTGGCGCCCCCTGTGGATGGATCCGGGTGTGGGGTCTTGGACCCACTCTTGGGGTCACCCCCAAGCCGGCCAAGGGCACCCAAAACCCCCATGTGTGAGGTAATAGCCTCCCCTGGTTCTCCTAGTGTCGCCGGCGGTTTACCATATGGGGGTGTCTGACCACCAACCCAATCCGAGAAAAGTGCATCAAAATCGGCCTTCCGGGAGCCAGGAGTCGGTCCCTGGTTCTCCTAATGTCAACCGGATGATTTCCATATGGGGGTGTCTGACCACCAACCCAATCCGAGAAAAGTGCATCAAAATCGGCCTTCCGGGAGCCAGGAGTCGGTCCCTGGTTCTCCTGGTGTCAACCGGATGATTTCCATATGGGGGTGTCTGACCACCAACCCAATCCGAGAAAAGTGCATCAAAATCGGCCTTCCGGGAGCCAGGAGTCGGTCCCTGGTTCTCCTAATGTCAACCGGATGATTTCCATATGGGGGTGTCTGACCACCAACCCAATCCGAGAAAAGTGCATCAAAATCGGCCTTCCGGGAGCCAGGAGTCGGTCCCTGGTTCTCCTAATGTCAACCGGATGATTTCCATATGGGGGTGTCTGACCACCAACCCAATCCGAGAAAAGTGCATCAAAATCGGCCTTCCGGGAGCCAGGAGTCGGTCCCTGGTTCTCCTAATGTCAACCGGATGATTTCCATATGGGGGTGTCTGACCACCAACCCAATCCGAAAAAAGTGCATCAAAATCGGCCTTCCGGGAGCCAGGAGTCGGTCCCTGGTTCTCCTGGTGTCAACCGGATGGTTTCCATATGGGGGTGTCTGACCACCAACCCAATCCGAGAAAAGTGCATCAAAATCGGCCTTCCGGGAGCCAGGAGTCGGTCCCTGTTCTCCTAATGTCAACCGGATGATTTCCATATGGGGGTGTCTGACCACCAACCCAATCCGAGAAAAGTGCATCAAAATCGGCCTTCCGGGAGCCAGGAGTCGGTCCCTGGTTCTCCTAATGTCAACCGGATGATTTCCATATGGGGGTGTCTGACCACCAACCCAATCCGAGAAAAGTGCATCAAAATCGGCCTTCCCGGGAGCCAGGAGTCGGTCCCTGGTTCTCCTGTTGTCAACCGGATGATTTCCATATGGGGGTGTCTGACCACCAACCCAATCCGAGAAAAGTGCATCAAAATCGGCCTTCCGGGAGCCAGGAGTCGGTCCCTGGTTCTCCTGTTGTCAACCGGATGATTTCCATATGGGGGTGTCTGACCACCAACCCAATCCGAGAAAAGTGCATCAAAATCGGCCTTCCGGGAGCCAGGAGTCGGTCCCTGGTTCTCCTATTGTCAACCGGATGATTTCCATATGGGGGTGTCTGACCACCAACCCAATCCGAGAAAAGTGCATCAAAATCGGCCTTCCGGGAGCCAGGAGTCGGTCCCTGGTTCTCCTAATGTCAACCGGATGATTTCCATATGGGGGTGTCTGACCACCAACCCAATTCCGAGAAAAGTGCATCAAAATCGGCCTTCCGGGAGCCAGGAGTCGGTCCCTGGTTCTCCTGTTGTCAACCGGATGATTTCCATATGGGGGTGTCTGACCACCAACCCAATCCGAGAAAAGTGCATCAAAATCGGCCTTCCGGGAGCCAGGAGTCGGGTCCCTGGTTCTCCTGTTGTCAACCGGATGATTTCCATATGGGGGTGTCTGACCACCAACCCAATCCGAGAAAAGTGCATCAAAATCGGCCTTCCGGGAGCCAGGAGTCGGTCCCTGGTTCTCCTGTTGTCAACCGGATGATTTCCATATGGGGGTGTCTGACCACCAACCCAATCCGAGAAAAGTGCATCAAAATCGGCCTTCCGGGAGCCAGGAGTCGGTGTCCCTGGTTCTCCTAATGTCAACCGGATGATTTCCATATGGGGGTGTCTGACCACCAACCCAATCCGAGAAAAGTGCATCAAAATCGGCCTTCCGGGAGCCAGGAGTCGGTCCCTGGTTCTCCTAATGTCAACCGGATGATTTCCATATGGGGGTGTCTGACCACCAACCCAATCCGAGAAAGTGCATCAAAATCGGCCTTCCGGGAGCCAGGAGTCGGGTCCCTGGTTCTCTGTTGTCAACCGGATGATTTCCATATGGGGGTGTCTGACCACCAACCCAATCCGAGAAAAGTGCATCAAAATCGGCCTTCCGGGAGCCAGGAGTCGGTCCCTGGTTCTCCTGTTGTCAACCGGATGATTTCCATATGGGGGTGTCTGACCACCAACCCAATCCGAGAAAAGTGCATCAAAATCGGCCTTCCGGGAGCCAGGAGTCGGTCCCTGGTTCTCCTGTTGTCAACCGGATGATTTCCATATGGGGGTGTCTGACCACCAACCCAATCCGAGAAAAGTGCATCAAAAATCGGCCTTCCGGGAGCCAGGAGTCGGTCCCTGGTTCTCCTGTTGTCAACCGGATGATTTCCATATGGGGGTGTCTGACCACCAACCCAATCCGAGAAAAGTGCATCAAAATCGGCCTTCCGGGAGCCAGGAGTCGGTCCCTGGTTCTCATAGTTCAACCGGATGGTTTCCATATGGGGGTGTCTGACCACCAACCCAATCCGAAAAAAGTGCATCAAAATCGGCCTTCCGGGAGCCAGGAGTCGGTCCCTGGTTCTCATAGTGTCAACCGGATGATTTCCATATGGGGGTGTCTGACCACCAACCCAATCCGAGAAAAGTGCATCAAAATCGGCCTTCCGGGAGCCAGGAGTCGGTCCCTGGTTCTCATAGTGTCAACCGGATGATTCCATATGGGGGTGTCTGACCACCAACCCAATCCGAGAAAGTGCATCAAAATCGGCCTTCCGGGAGCCAGGAGTCGGTCCCTGGTTCTCATAGTGTCAACCGGATGGTTTCCATATGGGGGTGTCTGACCACCAACCCAATCCGAGAAAAGTGCATCAAAATCGGCCTTCCGGGAGCCAGGAGTCGGTCCCTGGTTCTCATAGTGTCAACCGGATGGTTTCCATATGGGGGTGTCTGACCACCAACCCAATCCGAAAAAAGTGCATCAAAATCGGCCTTCCGGGAGCCAGGAGTCGGTCCCTGGTTCTCATAGTGTCAACCGGATGGTTTCCATATGGGGGTGTCTGACCACCAACCCAATCCGAAAAAAGTGCATCAAAATCGGCCTTCCGGGAGCCAGGAGTCGGTCCCTGGTTCTCATAGTGTCAACCGGATGGTTTCCATATGGGGGTGTCTGACCACCAACCCAATCCGAAAAAAGTGCATCAAAATCGGCCTTCCGGGAGCCAGGAGTCGGTCCCTGGTTCTCCTGTTGTCAACCGGATGATTTCCATATGGGGGTGTCTGACCACCACCCCAATCCGAAAAAAG
>NW_028156581.1:22500-25353 GCF_964263955.1 Coregonus lavaretus
CCCATGCAGTGAGCTGCAGTCTCAGTCCGAGTGAGAGATGGTTTGAGCGGACACAGAGTGTGGGCCTGTAGGCATGGAGGTCGGGGAGGCCCATGCAGTGAGCTGCAGTCTCAGTCCGAGTGAGAGATGGTTTGAGCGGACACGGAGTGTGGGCCTGGAGGCATGGAGGTCGGGGAGGCCCATGCAGTGAGCTGCAGTCTCAGTCCGAGTGAGAGATGGTTTGAGCGGACACAGAGTGTGGGCCTGGAGGCATGGAGGTCGGGGACGCCCATGCAGTGAGCTGCAGTCTCAGTCCGAGTGAGAGATGGTTTGAGCGGACACGGAGTGTGGGCCTGGAGGCATGGAGGTCGGGGACGCCCATGCAGTGAGCTGCAGTCTCAGTCCGAGTGAGAGATGGTTTGAGCGGACACGGAGTGTGGGCCTGGAGGCATGGAGGTCGGGGACGCCCATGCAGTGAGCTGCAGTCTCAGTCCGAGTGAGAGATGGTTTGAGCGGACACGGAGTGTGGGCCTGGAGGCATGGAGGTCGGGGACGCCCATGCAGTGAGCTGCAGTCTCAGTCCGAGTGAGAGATGGTTTGAGCGGACACGGAGTGTGGGCCTGGAGGCATGGAGGTCGGGGACGCCCATGCAGTGAGCTGCAGTCTCAGTCCGAGTGAGAGATGGTTTGAGCGGACACGGAGTGTGGGCCTGGAGGCATGGAGGTCGGGGACGCCCATGCAGTGAGCTGCAGTCTCAGTCCGAGTGAGAGATGGTTTGAGCGGGCAGGGAGTGTGGGCTTGGTGGTCGTGGTTCTGGAGCCCAGGCCATCCAGGGAGTGAGCTGCAGTCTGAGGCCGAGTGAGAGAGGGTTTGAGTGGGCAGGGAGTGTGGGCTTGGTGGTCGTGGTTCTGGAGCCCAGGCCATCCAGGGAGTGAGCTGCAGTCTGAGGCCGAGTGAGAGAGGGTTTGAGTGGGCAGGGAGTGTGGGCTTGGTGGTCGTGGTTCTGGAGCCCAGGCCATCCAGGGAGTGAGCTGCAGTCTCAGGCCGAGTGAGAGAGGGTTTCACTGGGCAGGGAGTGTGGGCTTGGTGGTCGTGGTTCTGGAGCCCAGGCCATCCAGGGAGTGAGCTGCAGTCTCAGGCCGAGTGAGAGAGGGTTTCACTGGGCATGGAGTGTAGAGATGGAGGCAATGAGCTCCAGAGGTCACAAAGGTCAATGTGGGCCTGCATGGCTGTCAGCAGGGCCACAGAGAGAAGGCCCAAGTGAATAGGTGTGTCTGTGTGAGTGAGTGAACCTGTCTCATAGGGGGGCAGAGCAGGCATCCCCTTTGGGGGCTGTCTGCTCTGTCCCCCTTTTTTTTTTGGCCTCCTATACCTCTGGAGGTCAAGGGAGTAAGCTGTACTCTCAAGCCCATGTGAGAGAGGCTTTTAATGGGAAGAGAGAGTTTAAAAAGAGGCATGGAGCTCCAGAGGTCACAAAGGTCAATGTGGGCCTGCATGGATGTCAGCAGGGCATGAGGGAGAAGGCCCAAGTGAATAGGTGTGTCTGTGTGAGTGAGTGAACCTGTCTCATAGGGGGGCAGAGCAGGCATCCCCTTTGGGGGCTGTCTGCTCTGTCCCCCTTTTTTTTTGGCCTCCTATACCTCTGGAGGTCAAGGGAGTAAGCTGTACTCTCAAGCCCATGGGAGAGAGGGTTTTAATAGGGAGAGAGTGATTAAAAAGAGGCATGGTGCTCCAGGGGAGTGAGCTGTACTCTCATGCCCATGGGAGATGCCCTTTACTAGGCAGGGAGTTTAGAACAAGGTGCATGGAGCTCCAGAGGTCACAAAGGTCAATGTGGGCCTGCATGGATGTCAGCAGGGCATGAGGGAGAAGGCCCAAGTGAATAGGTTTGTCTGTGTGTGTCTGTGTGAGTGAGTGAGTGAGTGTGTGTGTGAACCTTTCCCACAGGAGGGCAGCACTGTGCAGGCAGCTCCAATGGAGGCTGGCTGCTCTGTGCCCATGTATTATTTGTTCTCTCTCTCTCTCTCTCCCCTTTCTTCTGGCCTGCTGGATCACTTTTGTGTGTGGAGGGCTGGACTCTGTCTCACCCATCCCAGCCATGGGCACCCAGAATGCCCATGTGTGAGTCAGGAGCCCTCCCCTGGTTCTCCTAGTGAAAATGACCTGTGGCGCCCCCCTGTGGATGGATCTTGGTGGGGGTGCTTGGACCCCTTCTTGGGGTCTCCCCCAAGCCAGCCATGCCGGCCATGGGCACCCAAAACCCCCATGTGTGAGTGAACAGCCTCCCCAGTGTCCCCCTAGTGAAATCAGGCTTAAAGTGACCTGTGGCGCCCCCCTGTGGATGGATCTTGGTGGGGGTGCTTGGACCCCTTCTTGGGGTCTCCCCCAAGCCAGCCATGCCGGCCATGGGCACCCAAAACCCCCATGTGTGAGTGAACAGCCTCCCCAGTGTACCCATAGTGAAATCAGGCTTAAAGTGACCTGTGGCGCCCCCCTGTGGATGGATCTTGGTGGGGGTGCTTGGACCCCTTCTTGGGGTCTCCTCCAAGCCAGCCATGCCGACCATGGGCACCCAAAACCCCCATGTGTGAGTGAACAGCCTCCCCAGTGTACCCATAGTGAAATCAGGCTTAAAGTGACCTGTGGCGCCCCCCTGTGGATGGATCTTGGTGGGGGTGCTTGGACCCCTTCTTGGGGTCTCCCCCAAGCCAGCCATGCCGGCCATGGGCACCCAAAACCCCCATGTGTGAGTGAACAGCCTCCCCAGTGTACCCATAGTGAAATCAGGCTTAAAGTGACCTGTGGCGCCCCCCTGTGGATGGATCTTGGTGGGGGTGCTTGGACCCCTTCTTGGGGTCTCCTCCAAGCCAGCCA
>NW_028156580.1:0-56643 GCF_964263955.1 Coregonus lavaretus
AAAGTATGTCCATCCCTCCTGACAATGACGAGCTACAGACCAGTTACAACACCCTGACTAATGAGAGAGACCAGCTACAGACCAGATACAACACCCTGACTAAAGCGAGAGGCCATATTCAGGCAAAGATTTTTGTGATAGGTGAGATATAAACTGTGATTAATTAGAAGTAAAATCAACAGTAAATATATATCAATAGGTTGGTGAGTATAAAGATACTGGCTAAGTTTCACAATGTGTTCACCTTTGCTCTTCAACAGTATGAAAATGTATGCACTCACTAACTGTAAGTCGCACTGGATAAGAGCGTCTGCTAAATGACTAAAATGTAAATGTGAATGTAAACAGAGCAGCATTGTCAAGAGGAATGGAGATACTTTGACTCCAGGTCGAATTCCTCTCCACTGATTGAATTGTGTCACCACACAAATAACTTCCTCTTTGCGGTGACAACACCAGAATGAAGGTTTGGATCATAAATAACATTCCAAAGCCATTAAAAAGAGGAAGAAAGATGGAACAGAACAGAATGAACAAGGGATGGAGAGGACGTTACACACAACTGTCTGGTCTACAAGCCTGCGTCCCTAAGGACACCCTATTTCCCTATGTAGTGCACTATATAGAGAATATGGTGCCATAGGTGACAGGATGTTTCAAGTATCCTTCTTATTGGTGGATAGAGCCTTGAAACATCCTGTCAGCTGCTGTGGGCCACAGACAGAGAACAGAGAGGGAGCGGGTGGAGACACATCAGATCAACTACTAATACTACTTCTACTACTCAGTACAGTTAGAATACAGTCGATATTACCATTAGGAGTCAGTTAGAAAGGTAATCATACAGTAGATATTACCATTAGGAGTCAGTTAGAAAGGTAATCATACAGTAGATATTACCATTAGGAGTCAGTTAGAAAGGTAATCATACAGTAGATATTACCATTAGGAGTCAGTTAGAAAGGTAATCATACAGTAGATATTACCATTAGGAGTCAGTTAGAAAGGTAATCATACAGTAGATATTACCATTAGGAGTCAGTTAGAAAGGTAATCATACAGTAGATATTACCATTAGGAGTCTGTTAGAAAGGTAATCATACAGTAGATATTACCATTAGGAGTCAGTTAGAAAGGTAATCATACAGTAGATATTACCATTAGGAGTCAGTTAGAAAGGTAATCATACAGTAGATATTACCATTAGGAGTCAGTTAGAAAGGTAATCATACAGTAGATATTACCATTAGGAGTCAGTTAGAAAGGTAATCATACAGTAGATATTACCATTAGGAGTCAGTTAGAAAGGTAATCATACAGTAGATATTACCATTAGGAGTCAGTTAGAAAGGTAATCACAAGTTGTTGAATTAAATGAGATTAATGAAGAAAATGACAAGAGAGCAATGAGGAGAGTGAAGACTGACATGACTAAAAACGATGAAAAATGCTAAATTATAGCAAGTCCCAGTGGAATCGTTTTTTGATAGATTTTACCTTCAATTATGCAAATAGATGTATAATTTAAACGTATTCATTGGTATTAAAGAGTCAATCTTCTGTTCAACCTAAACAAATTGCCACCCCGCCACCGGTTTGGTAAAAGGCTGAGGAATGGAGCTGGAGAAATATAGGCAAGAACTGATCATCCATAAGATCAACATTATAGTTTCAAAAATCTTTTGAGGCTCTACATGCAATTTGTTTACAATATCATTGTTTACAAACAATTAATAAAAAATAATATATTTTGGGTTGTGATGGGGTACGACTGTTGAACTAAACTCATGAGGCATTTATAAGTTATCATCTTTAAGAATGGATTGGTAAACTTTATATCATAAAACAGCTGTGAGAAACGGTCCTGTTGTGGCTGATTATGTCACACCCCCACCCTCTTATACATGTGTGTGTGTGTGTGTTTGTGTGCGCACATGCGTTTGATTGTGTGGGTGTGTGTGTGTTTATGTGTGTGAGTGGGTGTTTGTGTGTTCTCACATCAGTGTGTATCTCCTCAGGACCTGAGGATTCAAGGAGAAGACTCTACAGGATGGGTGCTGTGAGATTTGGGATGCTGTGTGTTCTACAAGTCACTCTCAACATCTCCCTGAGACTAGTCTGTGAGTGTATTGTTATCTAATCATTACACTATATCAGACTTTCACTACAAGGTCCTAAATTCAGATGAATGTTGTTATCTGTGTAACTAACTTCCTCCTCTGTTAGACATTACAGAATTTGCAAATCACAGCCAAGATAATCTGTCCACTTTTAGCAGACTGTCTAGCAATGTTACCTCTAATATTTTGGGCCACTGAGCACATTTGAGGTATAGTGAGCGGAAACTTCCGCCGTGCGTTTACAGTGAACACTGAGGCTGTACCCTTACAGTTTTAGACAGTAGCCAATAGGCTATTGTGGCTATTTGAGCATTATGTAGGCCTACCAACAAAACCAATGGAGCAAATCCCATAACATTTTCACATTGAAAAAGCATTTGATTTCTATGATATAGCCTACAGTAGCCTATAGGTGGTGTTCAATGCAGGCCTACATTGCATGAGACTTTGAAAAACGTTTTTACATTATGAAGAGCTTGACATTAATTCATGATTTTTTGCTTGGTCTGTAACACCATGGGTCAAATACATTACTATAAATTGCATTGTATTGTGTTGTATTATGCAAGACACCACTTTACAAAATACATTTAATTATTATTACCATACAGAGAATTACACAGTGTAGGCTACCCCTCTGCCATTTGGCTTATTTGCATATTCAACCCTGTCTCAAAATACAACACTGCCCCTTTAATTAAGACATAACCGTTGTACCTGACTGGATTTTCAAAGACAGCTTGAAATGTAGCCTACATGTTTTGTGCTCTTGTAGGAAGCAGTAACTCCCCATTGCTGACCTATACTTATGTATAACTGGGCTAATAACTCGCTAACTAGCAAAGAATATCAACAACGGTGCACACGCGCGGCTCTGTGTTCTAATCTGAACTGATCTGAAAAACATATTCACTCGTCAATAATTGAAAGACCGCTCTTGGGCAACTCCCGTCAATAGAATTATACTCCGTTGCGCTCTGGCTCTGCCTACAACACAATCACAGACTCAATCTTGAAAAGTTAGATTTGTTTTGGTTTGTTGCATTGAAAAGGGGCTGATATAATATTGATTGTATTGCAGAAAAAAAGTTGATCTATATAGTTCAAACGAATGGGGTGAACTCAGTGAAGTTCAATCTCTTGTATCTCTGCACGGCATGGTAATTATTCTGCGCGGCAGTCCTCGAGGAAGTGCGTGGCCGCGCACTCGCGCAGTTTAGAGGGAACATTGCTGTCTACACTGTCTGTTTTTAAGGACAAAACCTAAAACTGACCTTACCTTAACCCTAACCTTCACCTAATTTTAACCAATTCAGAAACTGAACATATTAAAAATGTATAAAATAAGTTTAAATTGAAGCCTTTTTCTTTACAGATGTCCTGTTGTATTTGTGGTGACCTTAAATCCATGGATGAAAAGTGTCCTGTGTGTTTAGGACAGATGCAGTGCATAAGGCCTACATAGAATGTGAATAATGACATTAAGGGTACTTCTCAAATGGCACCCTATCTCACACACAAACACACACACGCACACACACAAATACACATGCACACACACAATTTTTTGTGTGAGCATATGAATAAATTCCTTCTTATCAGCATCCTGTGTGTTGAGAGTTATATTTCACACACCATTAGACATAACATGAGGTCAGTACATTACTCACAACATGAGGTCAGTACATTAGACATAACATGAGGTCAGTACATTAGACACAACATGAGGTCAGTACATTAGACACAACATGAGGTCAGTACATTAGACACAACATGAGGTCAGTACATTAGACACAACATGAGGTCAGTACATTAGACACAACATGAGGTCAGTACATTAGACACAACATGAGGTCAGTACAGTAGACACAACATGAGGTCAGTACATTAGACACAACATGAGGTCAGTACATTAGACACAACATGAGGTCAGTACATTAGACACAACATGAGGTCAGTACAGTAGAACACAACATGAGGTCAGTACATTAGACACAACATGAGGTCAGTACAGTAGACTCCTGATAAGTAAGTCCGTAGTACTCAGGAATCAGATATAAAGATGAACAGGAGAAGAAAATGTCCCAACCTCAACCACGATTGTTACTCTTTCATCATCTTCCTGTTTTAACATTTCCCTTTTATTCTGGGTGTAACATCATAAACAGGTTGTCACACCTCTGAGCAGAGACAGATAGAGACACAGACACAGGGTCAACGACAAGACCAGAACCCGAATATAGACAGAAAACACAGTAAGTTGTTGGAGATGTCTGAGGCCATCTATGCTGTGCCAGATATGACCAAGAAGGTCAAGTTTGACAGAGGTGAGATGGAGGAGAGGATTGTGGATATCTACATCAGTGCAAACACCCTGAGAGACGGTGAGACCAGCACCAAGAGAGAAGAGACAGCAGACACTGCTCCTAATAATGGACCAGGAGACCAGCACTCAGGTAACACACACACTCAGCCCTATTAGAGGAGAAAGTCCAAGGTCCCTCCCTTAGGATATTATTCTCCAATGTGTTTTGAGAAGGAGGGGGGTGGGGGGGAGAGGATGCGAGGAGGAATTGAGGAAGGATGAATTGAGAAAGAGTCCATTTGCAAGTCTGTAATACCACTATTTCACCTCTATGGTGAGTTCATCTCTCACTTTAACCACTAGGTGAAACCATCACTTAACCATTCAGGACCTTATCCAACCATTAACATAATAACTATGAGAAAAGAAGAGAGAGATAGAGGGAGAGAGCGAGAGGGAGAGGGACAGAGAGAGAGAGAGAGAGAGAGAGAGAGGGAGATGGAGAGAGAGAGAGAGAGAGAGAGAGAGAGAGAGAGAGAGAGAGAGAGAGAGAGAGAGAGAGAGAGAGATAGAGGGAGAGAGCGAGAGGGAGAGGGACAGAGAGAGAGAGAGAGAGAGAGAGAGGGAGAGAGCGATAGAGGGAGAGAGAGAGAGAGAGAGAGAGAGAGAGAGAGAGAGAGAGAGAGAGAGAGAGAGAGAGAGAGAGAGAGAGAGAGAGAGAGAGAGAGGGAGAGAGCGAGAGGGAGATGGAGATGGAGAGAGAACGTTTGTTTCTGTGGGTTATTGTTACACCACTTTCTCACAGATCCAGTTCTGATATTTGTAACATTTGTCATCATTCCATGGCTTTACAGAGTCATCTTGTCCATATTATATCTCACCACAGTCCTCCTGCCCAGAGAACTGACCACCATTATCAGGCTGTCCTGCCCCCCAGTACCTAAACAACACAGAGAACCAGACAGTCAGACACTGTGGTGCAAACATCCTTATAGACATATGTTTTTTTCAGCTGTAAAGACACTCTCTAAGATGAGCATACCATTATCAACACTTTTATAATTTATTATTTTGCTCTTTCCATGACATTTTCAAATAGTAATAGGCTTCTATGATGCTTCTATAGAGTCTAAACATATATTTTTAGGAACATGATTGGAAGCTCTCTTTCTCTCTCGTTGTTTATCTGGTAGTCTAGTAATTATTATGTTGATGGTTGGATACAGTGAGAAGGAGGAGAGGAGATAGGAGGAGAGGAGATGGGAGGAGAGGAGATAGGAGGAGATGGGAGGAGAGGAGATGGGAGGAGAGGAGATAGGAGGAGAGGAGATAGGAGGAGAGGAGATAGGAGGAGAGGAGATAGGAGGAGAGTAATCTAGGAAAACTAATTGAGATAGAGCCTTAGTGTCAGAGAGACATAGAGGAGGAAGAAGAACATTAAGAGAATGAGAAAGAGAGAAAAAATAAAACAAATAATAGTTGTGTTTAGATTTAGAGGAGAGGATGTAGACATACTGTACTCTGGAAAATGACTCTTCATTATTTTATTAGAAACATGTCATGTGATTTGCCATAGGTTGAGGCTAAGTAAAACAAATATTTAAAAAAACGATGCTAATGAAAGACGTGACTCACAACCTTCACTGTACAAGGGCCAACTTGAAGGTGACCAATGGTAACACACTGCACCATGCACCAGTGGACCTGGCTGCTACATACCCACTCACTCATGCATGGTGTCTATCTACTGTTGTGTCTCTTCCTGGAGGTTGCTGTCTGCTCAAACCACTGGTTAAGGTGTGAAGTCCTCCCTAAATCTATAACACTACGCGTTCTCAGACACAGACTGTTAAATTAAAGCAGATGTTTAAGAGGATATACCACAGAATATACTGTCCGTTGTACTGTGTGCAGCTCCATAAAGTACCAAAGTATATTTTATGGGGGCAATTAGAATTAGCCTTTATATGGAGCAGTCTGAGGAGATTTATGCTAATGTTGACAGGAAGAGCTGTGGACAGGATACAGTGAACAGGAGCATAGATAAACAACCTGAATCTCAGAATACTGGTAAGTACACTGTAGTCATAGAGACACACACATCGAAGTGTAAACCAATAGTTATTATTCTTCCAATTGCCACACAAACAATTTAGCTTATGTTAATGTGATGATATTGGCTGATGCCCAATGCCCCAAGGCTTCAAAAGCCAACTGAGTAAAATAAACTGTAACTAACTACATCTCCTAAATGAAAGGTCGTTCCTTTAAGATTAGAGGTTAAATGTTCTGAAATGTTCGAGGCTCTGTAGGATGTATACTAACTGCAGAAACATTCATTTTCATATTCATAAAGTCCTATGTAACTCGCCACTGTCTATTTCCAACCTGGTCTCAAAGCATTTCGTTTTATTCTGTACGTAAAGCAAGACACTCTATTTAGTATGATATGTTACCTTTCATATGTTATGTATCAATGTGTGGATGCCCATCATCCATTTGGTATGATATGTTACGAATTACAATTTGTATGATATGTTACGAATTTGCTAAACTTACAATATGTTATGAATTTGCTAAACATGTGATATGTCTAGTCAGCAGCGCCGGAGAAGATGGCTGCCGTTTTACAGCCCTCTAACCAATTGTACTATTATGTGTTTTTTTCCGCGTTATTTGTAATTTATTTTGTACATAATGTTTCTGCCATCGTCTCTTATAACCAAAAAGAGCTTCTGGATATCAGGACAGCGATTACTCACCTCGCATTGGACGAAGATTTTTTCTTCAACGAGGCGGTCGCGAAGGATATCCTACAGACACCCGACAAGGCCCAGATCCCCGTCATTCGCGTGAGGAAGAGACGGAGATATCGCGGACGCAGATCCGGGTGCCTTGTAAGGATCCGACGGCGTGCGATGAAACTGCCTCTCCCATCAATCCTATTAGCCAACGTTCAAGCTTTTGAGAATAAAATGGACGATTTAAGATTACGGTTATCCTACCAACGGGACATTAAAAACTGTAATATCTTATGTTTCACGGAGTCGTGGCTGAACGACAACAATGATAACATTCAGCTAGCAGGCTATACGCTACATCGGCAGGACAGAACGTCTGACTCTGGTAAGACAAGGGGTGGCGGTCTCTGTATATTTGTAAACAACAGCTGGTGCACAAAATCAAATACTAAGGAAGTCTCGAGGTTTTGCTCGCCTGAGGTAGAGTATCTTATGATAAGCTGTAGACCACACTATTTACCAAGAGAGTTTTCATCTATATTTTTCATAGCTGTCTATTTACCACCACAAACCAATGCTGGCATTAAGATTGCACTGAATGAGTTGTACAAGGCCATTAATCAACAGGAAAACGCTCATCCAGATGCAGCGCTCCTAGTGGCCGGGGACTTTAATGCAGGGAAACTTAAATCCGTTCTACCTAATTTCTACCAGCATGTTAAATGTGCAACCAGAGGGAAAAAAACTCTAGACCACCTTTACTCCACACACAGAGACGCATACAAAGCTCTCCCTCGCCCTCCATTTGGCAAATCTGACCATAACTCTATCCTCCTGATTCCTGCTTATAAGCAAAAACTGAAGCAGGAAGCACCAGTGATTCGGTTAATAAAAAAGTGGTCAGATGACGCAGATGCTAAGCTACAGGACTGTTTTGCTAGCACAGACTGGAACATGTTCCGGGATTCTTCAGACAGCATTGAGGAGTACACCACATCAGTCACTGGCTTCATCAATAAGTGCATCGATGATGTCGTCCCCACAGTGACCGTACGTACATACCCCAACCAGAAGCCATGGATTACAGGAAACATCCGCACTGAGCTAAAGGGTAGAGCTGCCGCTTTCAAGGAACGGGACTCTAACCCGGACGCTTATAAGAAATCCCACTATGACCTCCGACGAACCATCAAACAGGCAAAGAGTCAATACAGGTCTAAGATTGAATCATACTACACTGGCTCTGACGCTCGTCGGATGTGGCAGGGCTTGAAAACTATTACAGACTACAAAGGGAAGCACAGCCGCGAGCTGCCCAGTGACACAAGCCTACCAGACGAGCTAAACCACTGCTATGCTCGCTTCGAGGCAAGCAACACTGAAGCATGCATGAGAGCACCAGCTGTTCCGGATGACTATGTGATCACGCTCTCCGTAGCCGATGTGAGTAAGACTTTTAAGCAGGTCAACATTCACAAGGCCGCAGGGCCAGACGGATTACCAGGACGTGTACTCCGAGCATGTGCTGACCAACTGGCAAGTGTCTTCACTGACATTTTCAACATGTCCCTGACTGAGTCTGTAATACCAACATGTTTCAAGCAGACCACCATAGTCCCCGTGCCCAAGAACTCTAAGATAACCTGCCTAAATGAATGACTACCGACCCGTAGCACTGACGTCTGTAGCCATGAAGTGCTTTGAAAGACTGGTCATGGCTCACATCAACAGCATAATCCCAGAAACCCTAGACCCACTCCAATTTGCATACCGCCCCAACAGATCCACAGATGATGCAATCTCTATCGCACTCCACACTGCCCTTTCCCACCTGGACAAGAGGAACACCTACGTGAGAATGCTATTCATTGACTACAGCTCAGCATTCAACACCATAGTGCCCTCTAAGCTCATCACTAAGCTAAGGATCCTGGGACTAAACACCTCCCTCTGCAACTGGATCCTGGACTTCCTGACGGGCCGCCCCCAGGTGGTAAGGGTAGGTAACAACACATCTGCCACACTGATCCTCAACACGGGGGCCCCTCAGGGGTGCGTGCTCAGTCCCCTCCTGTACTCTCTGTTCACCCATGACTGCATGGCCAGGCACGACTCCAACACCATCATTAAGTTTGCCGACGACACAACAGTGGTAGGCCTGATCACCGACAACTATGAGACAGCCTATAGGGAGGAGGTCAGAGATCTGGCCGTGTGGTGCCAGGACAACAACCTCTCCCTCAACGTGACCAAGACAAAGGAGATGATTGTGGACTACAGGAAAAAAAAGAGGACTGAGCACGCCCCCATTCTCATCGACGGGGCTGTAGTGGAACAGGTTGAGAGCTTCAAGTTCCTTGGTGTCCACATCACCAACGAACTATCATGGTCCAAACACACCAAGACAGTCGTGAAGAGGGCACGACAAAGCCTATTCCCCCTCAGGAGACTAAAAAGATTTGGCATGGGTCCTCAGATCCTCAAAAAATTATACAGCTGCACCATCGAGAGCATCCTGACTGGTTGCATCACCGCCTGGTATGGCAACTGCTTGGCCTCTGACCGCAAGGCACTACAGAGGGTAGTGCGTACGGCCCAGTACATCACTGGGGCAAAGCTCCCTGCCATCCAGGACCTCTATACCAGGCGGTGTCAGAGGAAGGCACTCAAAATTGTCAAAGACTCCAGCCACCCTAGTCATAGACTGTTCTCTCTGCTACCGCACGGCAAGCAGTACCGGAGTGCCAAGTCTAGGTCCAAAAGACTTCTCAACAGCTTCTACCCCCAAGCCATAAGACTCCTGAACAGCTAATCATGGCTACCCGGACTATTTGCACTGCCCCCCCACCCCATCCTTTTTACGCTGTTGCTACTCTGTTAAGTATTTATGCATAGTCACTTTAACTCTACCCACATGTACATATTACCTCAACTACCTCAACTAGCCGGTGCCCCCGCACATTGACTCTGCAACGGTACCCCCCTGTATATATAGCCTCCCTACTGTCACTTTATTTTACTGTATATATAGCCTCCCTACTGTCACTTTATTTTACTTCTGCTCTTTTTTTCTCAACACTTTTTTGGTTGTTGTTTTATTCTTACTTTTTTTGTTTAAAATAAATGCACTGTTGGTTAAGGGCTGTAAGTAAGCATTTCACTGTAATGTCTGCACCTGTTGTATTCGGCGCATGTGACCAATACAATTTGATTTGATTTGATTTGATTTGTTATGAATTCTACTAACATTAGCAAGGCTAAGGGTTAACTGTAACTGGCCACTATATTTCCTGTTGCAGTGAGAAGCTGTATCTTTAACAACCACAAGTCCCCCTCAACAAAAAGAGAGATGGGGGTGAGAAACCAGCACTTTAAATGTGCAGCTATTTTTCCACCATTTAGAGATCATACAAAATAGATTCTTCAGACTTTGAGATCATATGGGACGAATCCTATCTTCCACTTAAGTCAAATTTAGACTTAGTCATTCATTTATATCAATGGGAGACTAAGTGAATTTTGAATTAAAGGGATACTTCAGGATTTTGGCAATGATGCACTTTATCTACTTCCCCACAGTCAGATGAGCTTGTGGATACCATTTGTATGACTCTGTATCCAGTATGAAGGAAGTTAGAGGTGGTTTTGTGAGCCATTGCTAACTAGAGTTGACTGGAGGTTTACGGCATGGAGGTCATGGAGGCTATTTCTGGTTTCAATCACCACATCAGGTTTGACATAACAGACTGTAAAAACACCAGGAAATCAGCTCCTATTGATTTACATTTTGGAAATCTGTTCCCATGTATTCCCAAGTATAATAGAGAGACCCACACTAACGTAAACAAGGTTTGAAATTATTACATTTGAGTCCAATTTTATATCTATTTGGACTTCTTGCGGTCAATTTGCAGCCTGGTAATTATTTGCAATTATGTTCCGGCCCCCTGACCATTCGCTCAAGACATAAATCTGCCCGCAGCTGAATCTAGTTGATGATCCCTGCGCTATATGGTCCATGTTCGATTGTGTCTCATTGATGATGCTATGTACAGTACCTGTGTCCACAGAGCCTGATAGCTCAGGGAAGAGATCCTCCAGAGTTGCTGCAGTGTGTCTGGGGCTGCTGTGTGTTCTACTGGCTGGGATCATAGGCCTGTCTGTCCACTGTGAGTCTGAAGTTATAAAAGTTACAATTCACCAGCAGTTCTGTGATTATCTCGTTTAATGACAAACTTTGTTGTTGTTGTGACAGATGATGGGGTCTCTAAGAGCTTCTTAGCATATAAGACCAACTCATCTGCAGAGAGAGACCAGCTACTGACCAGCTACAACAACCTGACTAATGAGAGAGACCAGCTACAGACTGAGTTAGAGATTCTTAACAGGAGGCTTACCAATCTCAGTGAGTAAACCTACAGTAACACATTATCATTAATCCCACACACTTTATAGTGTGTCTGTATTCTTTCAATAAGTGTTTAGTGTGATAAGTTGAAGGAAATTCATTTTTTCATCTTGTAGAACAAACCTGTCCTGATGGCTGGCAGAAGTTTGAATCCAGTTGGTACTTCCTGTCTACCGAGACTAACACCTGGAAGGAGAGCAGAGAGGACTGTCTGGAGAGAGGAGCAGACCTGGTGATCATAAACAGTAATAAGGAACAGGTGAGAGAGAGAGAGCGAGAGAGAGAGAGAGAGAGAGAGAGAGAGAGAGAGAGAGAGAGAGAGAGAGAGAGAGAGAGTCAAAAGTTTGGACAAATCTACTCATTCCAGGGTTTTTCTTTATTTTTTACTATTTTCTACATTGTAATATAATAGTGAAGACATCAAAACTATGAAATAACACAATCATGTGGTAACCAAAAAAGTGTTAAACGAATCAAAATATATTTTATATTTGAGATTCTTCAAATAGCCACCAATTGCCTTGATGACAGCTTTGCACACTCTTGGCATCCTCTCAGTCAGCTTCACCTGGAATGCTTTTCTAACAGTCTTGAAGGAATTCCCACATATGCTGAGAACTTGTTGGCTGCTTTTCCTTCACTCTGCGGTCCAACTCATCCCAAACCATCTCAATTGGGTTGAGGTCTGGGGATTTTGGAGGCCAGGTCATCTTATGCAGCATTCCATCACTCTCCTTCTTGGTAAAATCGCCCTTACACAGCCAGGAGGTGTGTTGGGTCATTGTCCTGTTGATAAACAAATGATAGTCCCACTAAGCCCAAACCAGATGGGATGGCGTATCGCTGCAGAATGCTGTGGTAGCCATGCTGGTTAAGTGTGCCTTGAATTCGAAATAAATCACAGACAGTGTCACCAGCAAAGCAGCCCCCACACCATAACACCTCCTCCTCCATGCTTTACGGTGGGAACAACACATGCTGAGATCATCCGTTCACCCACACAACGTCTCTCAAATACACGGCGGTTGGAACCAAACATTTCCATATTGGACTCCAGACCAAAGGACACATTTCCACCGGTCTAACGTCCATTGCTCGTGTTTCTTGGCCCTAACAGGTCTCTACTTCTTATTGGTGTCCTTTAGTAGTGGTTTCTTTGCAGCAATTCGACCATGAAGACCTGATTCACACAGTCCCCTCTGAACAGTTGATGTTGAGATGTGTCTGTGACTTGAATCTGTGAAGCATTTATTTGGGCTGCAATTTCTGAGGCTGGTAACTCTAATGAACATACTCTGCAGAAGAGGTAAATCTGGGTCTTCCTTTCCTGTGGCGGTCCTCATGAGAGCCAGTTTCATAGTGCATGATGGTTTTTGCAATTGCACTTGAAGAAACTTTCAATGTTCTTGAAATGTTCCATATTGACTGACCTTCATGTCTTAAAGTAATGATGGACTGTAGTTTCTCTTTGCTTATTTGAGCTGTTCTTGCCATAATATTGGCTTGGTCTTTAACCAAATAGGGCTATCTTCTGTATACCCACCCAACATTGTCACAGCACAACTGACTACCTCAAAAGCCTTAAGAAGGATAGAAATTCCACAAATTAACTTTTAACAAGGCACAACCGTTAATTGAAATGCATTCCAGGTGACTACCTCATGAAGCTTGTTGAGAGAATGACAAGAGTGTGCAAAGCTGTCATCAAGGCAATGGATGACTATTTGAAGAATCTCAAATCTCAAATATATTTTTAATTGTTTAACACTTTTTGGTTACTACATGATTCCATATCTGCTATTTCATATTTCTGATGTCTTCACTATTATTCTACAATGTAAAAAAAATAGTACAAATAAAGAAAAAGCCTTGAATGAGTAGGTGTTCTAAAACTTTTGGCTGGTAGTGTATATATATTTATCTTTCTTAACAACAGACATTTCTGTACAAACTCAAGAAGAGAGTCTGGATTGGTCTGACTGACTCTGTAAAGGAGGGGACCTGGAAATGGGTGGATGGCAGACCACTGACCACAGGGTGAGAGATGATAACTAATCTGTCAATAAGACTCCATTCAACATGTTCTATATAGGTTACTGTCATTGATGATAGCAGTCAACAAAGTTAATTTTAAGATGAAAAATGCCTGTATATTATTTAGGATGGTGATGTTCTAACCATGATATCTAACTGTTTTTAACCCTGTAGGTACTGGTATTAACCACAATATCTACCTGTTATTAACCTTGTAGGTAATGTTATTAACCTTGATATCTGACAGTTTTTAACCCTGTAGGTACTGGTATTAACCATGATATCTGACTGTTTTTAACCCTGTAGGTACTGGTATTAACCATGACATTTGACGGTTTTTAACCAGGTGGGTACTGGAATTAACCATGATATCTGACTGTTTTTAACCCTGTAGGTACTGGTATTAACCATGATATCTGACTGTTTTTAACCCTGTAGGTGCTGGTATTAACCATGATATCTGACTGTTTTTAACCCTATAGGTGCTGGTATTAACCATGATATCTGACTGTTTTTAACCCTGTAGGTGCTGGTATTAACCATTTGGTTACATATGGGGTAAAACAAAACATAAAGTCAAAAATCAAAAAAGGTACTGGTATTAACCACGATATCTGACTGTTTTTAACCCTGTAGGTGCTGGTATTAACCATGATATCTGACGGTGTTTAACCCTGTAGGTACTGGTATTAACCATGATATCTGACAGTTTTTAACCCTGTAGGTGCTGGTATTAACCATGATATCTGACTGTTTTTAACCCTGTAGGTGCTGGTATTAACCATGATATCTGACTGTTTTTAACCCTGTAGGTGCTGGTATTAACCATGATATCTGACTGCTTTTAACCCTGTAGGTACTGGTATTAACCATGATATCTGACTGTTTTTAACCCTGTAGGTACTGGTATTAACCATTATAGCTGACTGCTTTTAAGCCTGTAGGTGCTGGTATTAACCATTTGGTTACATATGGGGTAAAACAAAACATAAAGTCAAAAATCAATAAAGGTACTGCTATTAACCACGATATCTGACTGTTTTTAACCCTGTAGGTGCTGGTATTAACCATGATATCTGACGGTGTTTAACCCTGTAGGTACTGGTATTAACCATGATATCTGACAGTTTTTAACCCTGTAGGTGCTGGTATTAACCATGATATCTGACTGCTTTTAACCCTGTAGGTGCTGGTATTAACCATGATATCTGACTGCTTTTAACCCTGTAGGTACTGGTATTAACCATGATATCTGACGGTTTTAACCAGGTAGGTACTGGTATTAACCAAGTTATCTCACTGTTTTTAACTCTGTAGGTGCTGGTATTAACCATGATATCAATTCAAATCTGGAATTAGGAACAAAAGAGGTCAACACGACTTCTAAGATATACTAGTTATTTTAATTAATGCAAAAACCTTCAATGGTAAATATGATGTTTCGTATATACGGGCTCTTTGAAATACCTCGCAGGGCACTTCAGAGAACTAAATCCATTGTTTTAGATTGTTCTTCAAATACTCTTACAGAGAGAGTTTCCCACCTCTCTGCTGGCCAATCAGAGTAGACGCTTGAGCGTGGTTTAGACTTACTCAGCCTATCCGTTGGCGCACAGGCTAGTCCCCCGCCTCTTCTGTTACCAGGCATACGTTTATCATAACAACCTGTCATAGTGAGAAGAGCCAGCTCCCTTAGACACCATTCCTACGTCCAAGGAAGGTTCACAGATCACAAATAACCAGTATAGTCTATTATTTGGAGACACAAATCCTTATCTCATTTTACCCCCTAATACAGCTCTTCACATCAATCACAGCTTGCCAGGTGACACAACCTACATTAGCACAGTCCAGAATGCATTCTTTCTAAGTTAGTCATCCCATCAATTATGAGAATAATAAATCTCTCACACCATGATATCTGACGGTTTTTAACCCTGTCGGTACTGGTATTAACCATGATATCTGACTGTTTTTAACCCTGTAGGTACTGGTATTAACCATGATATCTGACTGTTTTTAACCCTGTAGGTACTGGTATTAACCATGATATCTGACTGTTTTTAACCCTGTAGGTACTGGTATTAACCATGATATCTGACTGTTTTTAACCCTGTAGGTACTGGTATTAACCATGATATCTAACTGTTTTTAACCCTGTAGGTACTGGTATTAACCATGATATCTGACTGTTTTTAACCCTGTAGGTACTGGTATTAACCATGATATCTGACTGTTTTTAAACCTGTAGGTACTGGTATTAACCATGATATCTGACTGTTTTTAACCCTGTAGGTACTGGTATTAACCATGATATCTGACTGCTTTTAACCCTGTAGGTACTGGTATTAACTGTGATATCTGACTGTTTTTAACCCTGTAGGTACTGGTATTAACCATGATATCTGACTGTTTTAACCCTGTAGGTACTGGTATTAACCATGATATCTGACTGTTTTTAACCCTGTAGGTACTGGTATTAACCATGATATCTGACTGTTTTTAACCCTGTAGGTAGTGGTATTAACCATGATATCTGACTGTTTTTAACCCTGTAGGTACTGGTATTAACCATGATATCTGACTGTTTTTAACCCTGTAGGTACTGGTATTAACCATGATATCTGATGGTTTTTAAACCTGTAGGTACTGGTATTAACCATGATATCTGACTGTTTTTAACCCTGTAGGTACTGGTATTAACCATGATATCTGACTGTTTTAACCCTGTAGGTACTGGTATTAACCATGATATCTGACTGTTTTTAACCCTGTAGGTACTGGTATTAACCATGATATCTGATGGTTTTTAACCCTGTAGGTACTGGTATTAACCATGATATCTGACTGTTTTTAACCCTGTAGGTACTGGTATTAACCATGATATCTGACTGTTTTTAACCCTGTAGGTACTGGTATTAACCATGATATCTGACTGTTTTTAACCCTGTAGGTACTGGTATTAACCATGATATCTGACTGTTTTTAACCCTGTAGGTACTGGTATTAACCATGATATCTGACTGCTTTTAACCCTGTAGGTACTGGTATTAACCATGATATCTGACTGTTTTTAACCCTGTAGGTACTGGTATTAACCATGATATCTGACTGTTTTTAACCCTGTAGGTACTGGTATCACCCACAGCCTGATAACGCAGGTCCTACTGGAGATGAAAATGGTGAGGAGGACTGTGTTGAGATAGACAAGGATCAGCATCCTCAGAAGGCATGGAATGACTTGTCATGTGACAGCAAACTCAACTGGATTTGTGAGAAAGTGGTTTAACATCACCATGACAACATAATGTAACACATACAGTAGCCACAGTGGACACATCTCTCTCTCTCTCACTCTCTCTCTCTCTCACTCTCTCTCTCTCTCTCACACACACACTCTCTCACTGTCTGAAACCCACACACACACACCCTCACACGCACACACACACACACACACCCTCACACACGCACACACGTACAGTTGAAGTCAGAAGTTTACATACACCTTAGCCAAATACATTTAAACTCAGTTTTTCACAATTCCTGACATTCAATTCTAGTAAAAATGCCCTGTCTTAGGTTGTTAGGATCACCACTTTATTTTAAGAATGTAAAATGTCAGAATAATGGTAGAGAGAATGATTTATTTCAGCTTTTATTTATTTCATCACATTCCCAGTGGGTCAGAAGTTTACACACACTCAATTAGTATTTGGTAGCATTGCCTTTAAAGGGTTTAACTTGGGTCAAACGTTTCAGGTAGCCTTCCACAAGCTTCCCACAATAAGTTCCTGACAGAGCTGGTGTAACTGAGTCAGGTTTGTAGGCCTCCTTGCTCGTACACGCTTTTTCAGTTCTGCCCACACATTTTCTATAGGCTTGAGGTCAGGGCTTAGTGATGGGCACACCAATACCTTGATATTGTTGTCCTTAAGCCATTTTGCCACAACTTTGGAAGTATGCTTGGGGTCCATTTGGAAGACGCATTTGCGACCAAGCTTTAACTTCCTGACTGATGTCTTGAGATGTTGCTTCAATATATCCACATAATTTTCCTTCCTCATGATGCTATCTATTTTGTGAAGTGCACCAGTCCCTCCTGCAGCAAAGCACCCCCACAGCATGATGCTGCCACCCCCGTGCTTCACGGTTGGGATGGTGTTCTTCGGCTTGCACCCCCTCCCCCTTTTTCCTCCAAACAGAACAATGGTAATTATGGCCAAACAGTTCTATTTTTGTTTAATCAGACCAGAGGACATTTCTCCAAAAAGTACGATCTTTGTCCCCATGTGCAGTTGCAAACTGTAGTCTGGCTTTTTTATTGCGGTTTTGGAGCAGTGGCTTTTTCCTTGCTGAGCGGCATTTCAGGTTATGTTGATATAGGACTCGTTTTACTGTGGATATAGATACTTTTGTACCTGTTTCCTACAGCATCTTCACAAGGTCCTTTGCTGTTGTTCTGGGATTGATTTGCACTTTACGCACCAGTGTACGTTCATCTCTAGGAGACAGAACGTGTCTCCTTCCTGAGCGGAATGACGGCTGCGTGGTCCCATGGTGTTTATACTTGCGTACTATTGTTTGTACAGATGAACGTGGTACCTTCAGGCATTTGGAAATTACATGGTGAACCAGACTTGTGGAGGTCTACAATTTTCTTTCTGAGGTCTTGGCTGATTTCTTTTAATTTTCCCATGATGTCAAGCAAAGAGGCACTGAGTTTGAAGGTAGGCCTTGAAATACATCCATAGGTACACCTCCAATTGACTCAAATGATGTCAATTAGCCTATCAGAAGCTTCTAAAGCCATGACATCATTTTCTGGAATTTTCCAAGCTGTTTAAAGGCACAGTCAACTTAGTGTATGTAAACTTCTGACCCACTGGAATTGTGATACACTGAATTATAAATGAAATAATCTGTCTGTAAACAATTGTTGGAAAAATTACTTGTGTCATGCACAAAGTAGATGTCCTAACCGACTTGCCAAAACTATAGTTTGTTAACAAGACATTTGTGGAGTGGTTAGAAAACTAGTTTTAATGACTCCAACCTAAGTGTATGTAAACTTCCGACTTCAACTGTATGCTAACACACCTATTGTTGTTTTTGTTTGTAGTATCATATTAATAAAAGTCCTACTTATGTCCTGTTTGTAGCTTCCTGTGTACCAGTAGTTATGTTTGACATGTCATCAGATACAACATGAAGTTAGTACATTTGACTTTGTGTACACTCTGCATGCTGTGCATTTCATCAATTCCAATTGAAATATATTCTTCTTACTTGCTACAGATGTTTACATGCTCCAATTTAGATCTGGTGCAAACATTCTCAACAGTATGAAACCACCATTACATACAGTGTATAGGAGTTGACTGCATCACCAATTAATTAGTGTAGTAGAGATATCAAAGGGTATCAAAGCATGTTATTAATCATATTTGACAGTCAGTCGTTGTTGTCAAGTTACATATGAGCACAATATCAAATGCTCATATTTGTTCCCCTATTTGGGTACCGAAAGAGGGAAGTGAAGTGGATATTTTCAGTGGTTCAACCAGCTGTCAGTCAAAAACTCCTCAACCAATCAGGTTCATTAAGAGAGAGGAGAGCCCGGTGGTTACTGTTGTCATCTCATCCTCACTGGTTAAGCCTACCCACCCTCAATATCCACTTGGAGCAGTTTGTAGTGTCACATCTATTGTATGGACATTATAATGATCAATTTTTGTAGTCATGGACCTCCTGAACATGTTGGTGTATATTTGGGAGTAAACAGAGGGTCCAAATCAGCAGAAAGGTGAAAGGAACGGGAAGTTCTGGAAACTCTCTGAATTATCTTGGGGCTGTTACATGTGATATTTAATATATGTTAACAGCTAGCCTTTGTTCTCCACTTCCCCTCTATTATCTATATCTTCCTGGTATGATAGTGTCCTGTCCATCACCACAAATAGCAAGTCCCATTCCCTGGACAGGAGGACTGTGTTGAGATATACTCTGGACAAGATGACCATGTAGAGACATGGAATGATTTATATTGTGCCGCAGAAAATGGTATAACAATAACCACTGAAACAATCTCTCAGACGCACACATTCACACAAGTATGCAAACTTGTTCTATTTTCTGTATTAGCATAGCCACAACTACCCATGTCATTTTGTTGATACTTCCCTGGAGTTAACTCCTGCAGCAGTCACACAGACAGAGATATCACTAGAAGCAGAGACTTAACGTATAGAGGGCTTGCAGTTGACGTACGATGCCTTCTGGCGGCCATGTTGGAAGATCACCACATTAATTAGAGAAGCAGAGACGTAATGTATAATAGAGCTACATCAAAGAAAGACCCAGGCATTGTTAAAGGTGTCAAAGGTAATCTATGCTGAGCCAGATATGAACAAGAAGGTCATGTTTGACAGAGGTGAGATGGAGGAGAGGATTGTGGATATCTGTATCAGTGCAGACACCCTGAGAGACGGAGAGACCAGCACCAAGAGAGAAGAGACAGCAGACACTGCTCCTAATAATGGACCAGGAGACCAGTACTTAGGTAACACACACACACCCACACACACACACACACCCACACACACACACACACACACACACACACACACACACACACACACACACTCAACCCTATTAGAGGAGAAGGTCCATGGTCCCTCCCCTAGGATATTATTCTCCAATGTGTTTTGAGAAGGAGGACAGAGGTTGAAAGGAGGAATTTAGGAAATCTTTTCAGTTGGTTACACCAGCCAAATTCTACACCATAACTCTCCCTCTCCCTCTCCCTCTCCCTCTCCCTCTCCCTCTCCCTCTCCCTCTCCCTCTCCCTCTCCCTCTCTCTCTCCCTCTCTCTCTCTCTCTCTCTCTCTCTCTCTCTCTCTCTCTCTCTCTCTCTCTCTCTCTCTCTCTCTCTCTCTCTCTCTCTCTATCTCTCTATCTCTCATTCTCTCTCTCCTGTTTATGATCACCAGGTCTGCTCCTCTCTTCAGACAGTCCAGTCTGCTCTCCTCCCAGGTTAACTTCTCAGTAGAAAGGAACAAGTATTCAAGTAGTCAAAGTATTCTTCTGTGTGTCTCAGTTGATAAAAGCATCCCACTGGGCACAGACGTCAGTTCAGTTTTGATTTACACTTGATTCAGTTGTCAGCGTTTGTGATGTAAGGTGATGCGTGTGTGTCTGTGTGTGTGTGTGTGGGTGGTGTGTGTGTGTGTGTGTATGTGTGTGTGTGTGTGTGTGTATGTGTGTGTGTTCCTCTGCAGATGGAAGACCAAGACACTACAGGCTGGATGGCTATCTGTGAGTGAGGATGTGTCACAAATGACACTCTATTAGTGCACTACTTTTGACCAGGGTTCATAGGGCTCTGGTCAAAGTAGGGTACTACAGGGAATAGGGTGCCATTTGTGATGCAGATAAATGTATTTCATTATCACACTATAGTTCTGTTCTCACAAAGCAATGATCACAATTCAAATGAGACTTGATGCTGCATAGCTTGTGGGACCAGTAGTTTGTCAATATTGTTGGCACACACAAGAAAGAATGTCGACATCGTCCACAGAGAACTGAGTGACCATAAGTGCCCTACTTTTGACCAGTCATTTGGCTTTGGTCCAAATGACTGCACTATATAATAAATAGGGTGCCATTTGGGATGCAATCTAGGAGCTTCTCTTTTCTTTCTTTCAGCCCGCTCCAATGAAGAGTTAGAGGACAAGCATGGCTGGAGGGAGGTTACACCATGTTCCTCACACCAGTTCATTTCAATCCATGACACTTCAGGAGAACGGTAGAGAATCTGAATTTAGCCCCAGTGTGTACCCCATTGTAGTCTGCTGAGGGGAGAACGGCTCATTATAATGGCTGGAATGGAGCCAATGGAATGACATCAACCACATGGTTTTCCACTCAGTCACCGTCTCAGTGTATCCGAGAATAATATCGACGAATACACTGAGACGGTGACTGAGTAAATCAGGAAGTGTATAGGAGATGTTGTACCCACTGTGACCATTAAAACCTACCTTAACCAGAATCCGTGGATAGATGGCAGCATTCGCGCAAAATTGAAAGCGCAAACCACCGCATTTAACCATGGCAAGGTGACTGGGAATATGGCAGAATACAAACAGAGTAGTCATTCCCTCTGCAAGGCAATCAAACAGGCAAAAATTGTCAGTATAGAGACAAAGTGGAGTCGCAATTCAACGGCTCAGACACAAGACGTATTTGGCAGGGTCTACAGACAATCACGGACTACAAAAGGAAAACCAGCCACGTCGCGGACACCGACGTCTTGCTTCCGGACAAGCTTAACACCTTCTTTCCATGGCCAACTTGAGTAAGACATTTAAATGTGTTAACCCTCGCAAAGCTGCTGGCCCAGACGGCATCCCTAGGCGCATCCTCAGAGCATGTGCAGACCAGCTGGCTAGTGTGTTTACAGACATATTCAATCTCTCCCTATCCCAGTCTGCTGTCCCCACATGCTTCAAGATGGCCACCATTGTTCCTGTACACAAGAATGCAAAGGTAAATGAACTAAATGATTATCGCCCTGTAGCACTCACTTCTGTCATCATTAAGTGCTTGGAGAGACTAGTCAAAGATCATATCACCTCTACCTTACCTGTCACCCTAGACCCACTTCAATTTGCTTACCGCCCCAAAAGATCCACAGACGATGCAATCGCCATCTCACTGCACACTGCACTATCCCATCTGGACAAGAGGAATACCTATGTAAGAATGCTGTTCATTGACCATAGCTCAGCATTCAACACCATAGTATCCTCCAAGCTCATCATTAAGCTCGAGGCCCTGGGTCTGAAATCCGCCCTGTACAATTGGTCCTGGACTTGCTGACGGCCGCCCCCAGGTGGTGAAGGTAGGAAACAACACCTCCACCTCGCTGATCCTCAACACTGGGGCCCCACAAGGGTGCGTGCTCAGCCCCCTCCTGTACTCCCTGTTCACCCATGACTGCGCGGCCAAGCAGGCCTCCAACTCAATCATCAAGTTTGCAGACGACACAACAGTAGTAGGCTTGATTACCAACAACGACGAGACAGCCTACAGGGAGGAGGTGAGGGCTCCGGGAGTGTGCTGCCAGGAAAATAACCTCTCACTCAACTTCTACAACACATTTACATTACATTTTACATTTTAGTCATTTAGCAGACGCTCTTATCCAGAGCGACTTACAGTTAGCGAATATTTTTTATTTATTTTTATACTGGCCCCCCGTGGTAATCGAACCCTCAACCCTGGCGTTGCAAACGCCATGCTCTATCAACTGAGCTACATCCCTGCCGGCCATTCCCTCCCCTACCCTGGACGACGCTGGGCCAATTGTGCGCCGCCCATGAGTCTCCCGGTCGCGGCCGGCTGCGACAGAGCCTGGATTCGAACCAGGATCTCTAGTGGCACAGTTAGCAATGCGATGCAGTGCCTTAGACCACTGCACCACTCAGGAGACACGAAGGAGATGATTGTGGACTTCAGGAAACAGCAGAGGGAGCACCCCCCTATCCACATTGACTGGACCGCAGTGGAGAAGGTGGAAAGTTTCAAATTCCTTGGCGTACAAATCACTGACAAACTGAAATGGTCCACCCACACAGACATTGTGGTGAATAAGGCGCAACAGCGCCTCTTCAACCTCAGGAGGCTGAAGAAATTTGGCTTCTCACCTAAAACCCTCACAAACTTTTACAGATGCACAATTGAGAGTGTCCTGTTGGGCTGTATCCCCGCCTGGTACGGCAACTGCACCGCCCACAACCGCAGGGCTCTCCAGAGGGTGGTGCGGTCTGCACAACGCATCACCGGGGGCAAACTACCTGCCTTCCAGGACACCTACATCACCCGATGTCAAAGGAAGGCCAAAAAGATCATCAAGGACAACAACAACCCGAGCCACTGCCTGTTCACCCTGCTATCATCCAGAAGGCGAGGTCAGTACAGGTGCATCAAAGCTGGGACCGAGAGACTGAAAAACAGCTTCTATCTCAAGGACATCAAACTGTTAAATAGCCATCACTAGCAGAGAGTCTGCTGCCTACATACAGACTTGAAAATCACTGGCCACTTTAATAAATGGAGCACTAGTCACTTAAATAATGTTACTTTAATCATGTTTGCATATCTTGCATTAATCATCTCATGTGTATATACTGTATTCTATACTATTCTACTGTATCTTAGTCTATGCCGCTCTGACATTTCTCATCTATATAGTTATATATTCTTAATTCCATTCCTTTACTTAGATTTGTGAGAATTCGGTATATGTTGTGAAATTGTTAGATATTACTTGTTAGATATTACTGCACTGTCGGAGCTAGAAACACAAGCATTTCGCTAAAACCCTCAATAACATCTTCTAAACACGTGTATGTGACCAATAACATTTGATTTGATTTGATTTGAATTTTAACACCCTACAAGGGTTAAATGGAAGAAGTTTGGAACCAAACTGAGCAATCGGGGGAGAAGGGCCTTGGTCAGGGAGGTGACCAAGAACCTGATGGTTACTCTGACAGAGCTCCAGAGTTCCTCTGCGGAGATGGGAGAACCTGCAGCACTTCACCAATCTGGCCAGACGGAAGCTACACCTCTGTTAAAGGCACCTAATAGCCCGCTTGGAGCTTGCCAAAAGGCACCTAAAGGACTCTCAGACCATGAGAAACAAGATTCTCTGATCTAATGAAACCAATATTGAACTCTTTGGCCTGAATGCCAAGCGTCACGTCTCTGAATGTCCTTGAGTGACCCAGCCAGAGCCTGCACTTGAACCCGATCGAACATAATAATAATAATATGCCATTTAGCAGACGCTTTTATCCAAAGCGACTTACAGTCATGCGTGCATCATTATTAATTTTTTGTGTATGGGTGGTCACAGGGATCGAACCCACTACCTTGGCGTTACAAGCTCCGTGCTCTACCAGCTGAGCTACATCTCTAGAGAGACCTGAAAATAGCTGTGCAGCGACACTCCCCATCCAACCTGACAGAGCTTGAGAGGATCTGCAGAGAAGAATGGGAGAAACTCCCCAAATACAGATGTGCCAAGCTCCCGTCGAACAAAATACACGAGCTCCACCGAGCTTCACTAACCTCCACAATAAACAATCACCCCACAAGGACAAGGGGCTAGAGGGAACACTTATACACAGACTAATTAGGGGATTAGAACCAGGGGTGTGTGATAACAAGACAAGACAATTGTGATGATGATTGGGGCGGCAGTGGTTAGTACTCCGGTGACGACGAACGCCGAAGCCTGCCCGAACAAGGAGGGGAGGCAGCCTCGGCCGAAGTCGTGACAGTACCCCACCCCCCGACGCGCAGCTCCAGCAGCGCCGACCCCGGCCTCGGGGACGTCAGGAGGATGCGGAGCAGGGCGAGCCGGATGGCGACGGTGGAAATCCCGCAATAGGGAGGGATTGAGGATATCCCTCACCGGGATTCAGCACCGTTCCTCCGGACCGTAACCCTCCCACTCCACAAGGTACTGAAGACCCCACACCCGATGCCTCGAATCCAGGATGGCACGGACAGAGTACGCCGGGGCCCCCTCGATGTCCAGAGGAGGTGGAGGAACCTCCCGCACCTCAGACTAATGGAGCGGACCAACCACCACCGGCCTGAGGAGAGACACATGAAACGAGGGGTTAATACGGTAATCAGGGGGGAGTAACAACCTATACGTAACCTTATTGATTCTCCTCAGGACTTTGAACGGCCCCACAAACCGCGGGCTCAGTTTCCGGCAGGGCAGGCGGAGGGGCAGATTCCGGGTCGAGAGCCAGACCCGATCCCCCGGTACGAAGACCGGAGCCTCACTGCGGTGATGGTCAGCGTTGGCCTTCTGACGACGCACGGTACGCTGGAGGTGAACGTGGGCAGCGTCCCACATCTCCTCCGCGCGTCGAAACCAGTCATCCACCGCAGGAGCCTCGGTCTGGCTCTGGTGCCACGGTGCCAGAACAGGTTGGTAACCTAAAACACATTGGAATGGTGTTAGGTTAGTAGAGGAGTGGCAGAGAGAGTTCTTGGCATATTCTGCCCATGGCAAGAAAACCGACCACTCCCCCGGCCGGTCCTGGCAGTAGGACCGCAGGAACCTACCCACATCCTGATTTACTCATTCCACCTGTCCATTTGACTCGGGGTGGAACCCAGAGGTCAGGCTGACCGAGACCCCCAGACGTTCCATGAACGCCTTCCAAACCTTGGACGTGAACTGGGGACCTCGGTCGGACACGATACCCCACCACCATCTACATCACTCGGTCCTAACAGCAACGTCCACCTGTCCCTCCTGGAGCGATTTGATGGCACACCAGCTCACTGTAGTGGGTTTCTCCTGCAGCGTGACCTCCATCTTGCATGTAATGCCGGGACGGCCTCCGAGAGGGACAAGGTGGTATTGGTGATTTCAGTGCTGACAGGCCGGGCTCTGGAGTGGGCGCACGCCATCTGGGAGAGGGACGGTCCAGAAGTACAGTCCTATGAGCACTTCACCCAACTCTTCCGTGCCATTTTCGACCACCCAACAGAAGGCCGAGAGGGAGGTGAGAGTCTCCTCCGTCTGCGCCAGAGGTCCAGGACAGCATCTGAGTACGCTCTGGATTTCCGGACGGTGGCTGTGTTTTCCTCAGCAGGCTACAGGCGGATGTCCAGACTGAGCTGGCCTGTGGCGATGAGGACCTGCCCCTCCGCCTGCCCTGCCGGAAGCTGAGCCCGCAGTTTGTAGGGCCGTTCAAAGTCCTGAGGAGAATCAATGAGGTGACGTACAGATTATAGCTCCCCGTCAATTACCGTATCTCACCCTCATTTCATGTATCTCTCCTCAGGCCGGTGGCAGCTGGTCCCTTGGCTAGTGCTGGACTCAAGGCGTCGTGGGGGGTCTCTCAAGTACCTGGTTGACTGGGAGGGGTACGGTCGCGAAGAGCGGTGCTGGGTTCCGGCGTGGGACGTCCAGGACCGTGTCTCCGGGGTCGTACCCAAGGTCGGCTGCGCCCCGCTGCTGGAGCAGCACCTCGGGGGGGTGCACTGTCACACCAGCCTTCGCTTTGGCTCAGTAGTTCTAAACCTGCGACTGCCTACTCCTCTCTACACTTGTGACAACCAGCCTCCTGCTTGAATGTGATTAGATACGGAAAACAGTGTGACCTGCAGTTGGACACAGACAGAGGGCAGAACGGTACTGAGAGGACACCCACACACTGTACGCCACACGCAGGCACACGCACACACACCCACACACACGTAAAGTTGCCCTTTTAAACCTCTGATAAAGATCCAGATATAGATTTCCCCCACCACTTCTGAATAACTCTTCACACTGATGTCACACAGAGACAGCATACATAGAAAAATAAGGCCCCTATATGGCGTAAGGCCATTGGAGATGTACGTGATGAAATCGGTGTCTGGCCACAGAGTACAAGCCGTAACGTGACCTCTGTTTGAAGGCTGGGGAGTCAAAGCCTCAGTAATGCTATTAGATCTATGTGTGAATTCAGAGTGACCAATATTTTATCTGCTAAAATAGATGATCACTTCAATTATATCTTGAAGTGTTTAAAACGGATGTGCACGGTGGGAAACAAACATGTTTCCATTAGCTAAAGTGGGGGGAGTCATGTGGTGGCCAGTGATGTGTTGACTTGACAGTTTCCCCTTCACTGTGGTTGGCAGTTTAAAAAGTAGTGTCACACAGACGCAGGACAGTGCAGGGAGAAGACACAGGTACAGACGTATATTAGAGCTGAGGTAAGAAGTAGAAGTTACTGTATTTGACCACAAGTGTGTTAAGATGTCAGAGAGAGTCTATGAAAACAGATGGATTTGAAGATGACGAGCCTGATGCAATGAAGAACACAGACATTGATGGCCAATTATATGCCAACGTAAGAGCCTTCAAGCCCAGTCCAAGAGATGGAGTTGTTGCTTCAGGTAAGATTGCACGCTCTCACATACACACACACACACACACACACACACACACATACACACACACACACACATACACACACCACAAACACATTACAAAGGTGAGATCACTCTGTAGTACTATAGCTTTTATTCCCCAATCCTGGATGATGCGGTAAAACATATTACCAAAGTTCTTACTTGAATAATTTGTGATTCAGTTCATGTTCAGTGGTGGAAGAGACCCTCTGGAGTTCCTGCAGTGTGTCTGGGGCTGCTGTGTGTTCTCCTACTGGCTGGCATCAAAGGCCTGTCTGTCTACTGTAAGTTTAGTATGTTGTCACTGAGACTTAAGTAGCCTACTTAATAATATTGAATCATCAATGGTGTGGTAGTTTACAGATGGAGTCATTGGTCATCACGACTCAACAGAGAGAGAATGCACATACAGGCCAGTTACAACACCCTGACTGAAGAGAGAATGCAGATACAGGCCAGTTACAACACCCTGACTGAAGAGAGAATGCACATACAGGCCAGTTACAACACCCTGACTGAAGAGAGAATGCACATACAGGCCAGTTACAACACCCTGACTGAAGAGAGAATGCAGATACAGGCCAGTTACAACACCCTGACTGAAGAGAGAATGCACATACAGGCCAGTTACAACACCCTGACTGAAGAGAGAATGCACATACAGGCCAGTTACAACACCCTGACTGAAGAGAGAATGCACATACAGGCCAGTTACAACACCCTGACTGAAGAGAGAATGCACATACAGGCCAGTTACAACACCCTGACTGAAGAGAGAATGCAGATACAGGCCAGTTACAACACCCTGACTAGAGAGAATGCACATACAGGCCAGTTACAACACCCTGACTGAAGAGAGAATGCAGATACAGGCCAGTTACAACACCCTGACTAGAGAGAATGCACATACAGGCCAGTTACAACACCCTGACTGAAGAGAGAATGCACATACAGGCCAGTTACAACACCCTGACTGAAGAGAGAATGCACATACAGGCCAGTTACAACACCCTGACTGAAGAGAGAATGCACATACAGGCCAGTTACAACACCCTGACTGAAGAGAGAATGCACATACAGGCCAGTTACAACACCCTGACTGAAGAGAGAATGCACATACAGGCCAGTTACAACACCCTGACTGAAGAGAGAATGCACATACAGGCCAGTTACAACACCCTGACTGAAGAGAGAATGCACATACAGGCCAGTTACAACACCCTGACTGAAGAGAGAATGCACATACAGGCCAGTTACAACACCCTGACTGAAGAGAGAATGCACATACAGGCCAGTTACAACACCCTGACTGAAGAGAGAATGCACATACAGGCCAGTTACAACACCCTGACTGAAGAGAGAATGCACATACAGGCCAGTTACAACACCCTGACTGAAGAGAGAATGCACATACAGGCCAGTTACAACACCCTGACTGAAGAGAGAATGCACATACAGGCCAGTTACAACACCCTGACTGAAGAGAGAATGCAGATACAGGCCAGTTACAACACCCTGACTGAAGAGAGAATGCACATACAGGCCAGTTACAACACCCTGACTGAAGAGAGAATGCAGATACAGGCCAGTTACAACACCCTGACTGAAGAGAGAATGCACATACAGGCCAGTTACAACACCCTGACTGAAGAGAGAATGCAGATACAGGCCAGTTACAACACCCTGATTAAGAGCAAGACCAGCTAGAGACCAGCTAGAGACCAGCTACAACACCCTGACTAAAGAGAAAAACAAGCTGCAGACCAACTGGGTTATATGGTGAGTGCAGTTCAATCATTTCATTTAGTATATAGACGAGATATAGTATCTTTTTAGACTTTTTTGTTGTGAGAAACCCTGTCTGGATGGATGGTGGAAGTTTGGCACCAGCTGTTATTATCTCTCCTCCACGATGAACACATCTGGGGGCAGTCAGAAGGAGTGCAGAACAATGGGTGGAGAGTTGGTTGTTATAACCAGCAGCGAAGAACAGGTAATAGATAATACATTAGTAATACTATAATACTACTGTTTTTTTATTATCATCTACTTCTCTGATTAGTATTCAACATGTGTAACCAACTGTATCACCAATGTTCATGTCACTGTCAATTTATAAAATATATTTCCTCTCAGAAACGCAAGTTTGAATGAAATTATACTGAAAAGAAATATAAATGCAACATGTAAAGTGTTGGTCCCATGTTTCATGAACTGAAATAAAAGATCCCTGAAATTTTCCATATGCACAAAACGGTTATTTCTCTCAAATTTTGTGCCCAACTTTGTTAACATCCCTGTTAGTGAGCATTTCTCTTTTGCCAAAACCTGACAGGTGTGGCATATCAAGAAGCTGATTAAACAGCATGATCATTACACAGGTGCACCTTGTACTGGGGACAATAAAAGGCCACTCTAAAATGTGCAGTTTTGTCAGATAACACAATAAAATAAAACTTTCTTTAAAGTCTCACTGCCTCCTTCTCACAAATGATCCCCAAAATATAAAAATTATTAAATAAAGTTGGTTCAACACAGTGGCGGGTCATTTTGACCCTAGGACAACGGGGGGGTTAAAAAAAGACGGAATCTGGCAGTGGGTTGGCAAAACACCATTTACAACTATGTGAGTGATTGAGTGTTCTGGATTGCTTTTACTATCTGTTTCTCTGTTGTATTAATCTTTACGGTCCGGTAATCTCGTCCCCAGCCAGCTCTCTCTCTCTCTCGCTCTCTGTCTCTCTCTGTCTCTGTCCCTGTCTCTATCTCAAACTTTTGTGATTGAGCCTGGTGATGAGGCTAACTGACTGATTCTCTATGTTGTATTGGATGATTTTCAAATCTGATTCTCTGTGTGGTTTATAGGTATTGGTTGGAAGGGATACAAAATAACTTGAATGACAAGGTGGCTTGTGTTGAGATCTCACAGACAGCAACAGACCCATTGAAGAGTTGGAAGGATGGACCAGTTGTTAAACAACAATTGGTCTGTGAGAAACCAATCACACAGTAATTATTGGTTATCCCTGTGATAGGTTTAAGATGTCTCTCTCTCTCTCTCTCTCTCTCTCTCTCTCTCTCTCTCTCTCTCTCTCTCTCTCTCTCTCTCTCTCTCTCTCTCTCTCTCTCTCTCTCTCTCTCTCTCTCTCTCTCTCTCTCTCTCTCTCTCTCTCTCTCTCTCTCTCTCTCTATCTCTCTGGTAGTGTCTAGTAGTTCTAATGTTGATGGTTGGATACAGTACTGAATGGTTAAGGGATGATAGCACCTAGTGGTTAAAGTGAGAGACGAACTCGCCATAGAGGTGAAAAAGTGGTATTACAGACTTGCCTATGGTCACTTTCTCAATTCATCATTCCTCCAATCCTCCTCCTATCCTTCCTCCTCGCCTCCTTCTCAAAACGAGTTGGAAAATATGGTCCAAGAGGAGGGACCTTGGACTTTCTCCTCTAATAGGGTTGAGAAGGAGGAGAGGAGATGGGAGGAGAGGAGATGGGAGGAGATGGGAGGAGAGGAGATGGGAGGAGAGGAGATAGGAGGACAGGAGATAGGAGGAGAGTAATCTAGTAAAGACTAATTGAGATATAGCGTTACTGTCAGAGGAGGAAGAAGAACATTAAGAGAATAAAACTAATAAAAAATAAATATGTTTAGATTTAGAGGAGAGTATGTAGACATGCACTCTGTAAAATGCTTGTATTAATAGTTTTTATTAGCAACACGTCATGTTAGTCGCTCTGGATGAGGGCGTCTGCTAAATTACTCAAATGTAAATGTAATATAATTTGCAATAGGTTTATTCTTATTTTTTGTTATTTTATATGTTGATTATTTATTCATATTCAATTATTAGCATAAATGGCTTTTATCATAAGAACAAAGTAAAGTAATAAAGGAACAATGTCCCTTAGCCAGCTTCCTGATTGAATGTGATTGGATTGTTAAAACAGTGTCATCTGCAGTTGGACACACACAGAGCGCAGAGCAGTACTGTAGTTTAAAACATCTGAGAAAGATGCAAGAATAGATTTCCCACACACGCTTCTGAATAACTCTTCACACTGATGACACACACTGACAGCATTGATAGATAAAAGGCCCCTCCCTATATGGCGTAAGGCCATTGGTGGTGTATGTGACGAAATCGGTGTCTGGCCACAGAGAACAAGCCATAACGTGACCTCTGTTTGAAGGCTGGGGAGTCAAAGCTTCAGTAATGCTATTAGATCTATGTGTGAATTCAGAGGGTCCAATATTTTATCTGCTAAAATAGATGATCACTTCAATTATATCTTGAATCATACTGTATGTTTAAAACAGATGTGCACGGTGGGAAACAAACATGTTTCCATTAGAAGCTAAAGTGGGGGGAGTCACGTGGCCAGTGATGTGTTGATTTCACAGTTTCTCATCAGTTAAAACAGTGTCACTTACAGTAAGGCACACGAACAGACACAGGGCAGAGGTACAAATATCTAAAGAACCTGGGTAGACTTAACATAGACCTGTTAGACAGAAAACACAGTACTGTGTTGGAGATGATGTCTGAGGCCATCTATATCAAGCCAGATATGACCAAGAAGGTCCATATAAGAGGGTGTGTGTACCTGGTGTATGTGGGTGGAACTTCCCCCAGTAGACCAGGAAGTTACTCAGGAATCAGATCAAAAGGTGAAAGAAGAAGAAGATAGTGTCCCAACTCTAACCAGCCAGGACATGTTTCTGTTCCACAAATCCATGTAAACGTTGCTGTTATCTTTCTCTTTTGATATTTGATACTTCCTGTGTGCTGGGAATAACCTCCACCTACAACAGGGTCAAAAGCAGTCAGCTTCATACAGAGACAGAAATACTTTTCTGAACCGGCGGATTTGTCTAGCGTACTTTAAGGCACTGTAGCTATAGTCAAAATACATTGTTGAAGATGTCTGAGGAGATCTATGGCGAGCCAGATATGACCAAGAAGGTCAAGTTTGACAGAAATGAGTTGGAGGAGAAGATTGTGGATATCTACATCAGTACAGACACCCTGAGAGACGGTGAGACCAGCACCAAGAGAGAAGAGACAGCAGACACTGCTCCTAATAATGGACCAGGAGACCAGCACTCAGAGCGAGAGAAAGCGAGCGAGAGAGAGAGAGAGAGAGAGAGAGAGAGAGAGAGAGAGAGGGAGACTTATGAATCAGGTAAATAATTAATACTCACATGTAATTTACTTCTTTATCTTTCTCAACAACATAATTTCCTCACTGAATTAAACAGGAACATTGATAGTGTCTGGATCAGTCTGACAGAGAGTCAGAGGGGACCTGGAAATAGGTGGAGGCAATACTTTGTATTAACAATGTTTTATGTGCCACAACAACAGACATTTATAAATGGGGTTAAGTCAGTCAGTTATGCCTTGATTGGTGAACAGTACCACACTGACCACTCCAAGGTAAGAGACTACTGCTGAAATAACACTGACCACCCCAAGGTAAGAGACTGCTGCTCTAATAACACTGACCACCCCAAGGTAAGAGACTACTGCTCTATAATAACACTGACCACCCCAAGGTAAGAGACTACTGCTCTAATAAAACTGACCACCCCAAGGTAAGAGACTACTGCTCTATAATAACACTGACCACCCCAAGTTAAGAGACTACTGCTCTATAATAACACTGACCACCCCAAGGTAAGAGAGTACTGCTCTAATAACACGGACCACCCCAAGGTAAGAGACTACTGCTCAATAATAACACTGACCACCCCAAGGTAAGAGAATACTGCTCTATAACAACACTGACCACCCCAAGGTAAGAGACTACTGCTCTAATAACACTGACCACCCCAAGGTAAGAGAATACTGCTCTATAATAACAGTGACCACCCCAAGGTAAGAGACTACTGCTCTAATAACACTGACCACCCCAAGGTAAGAGACTACTGCTCTATAATAACACTGACCACCCCAAGGTAAGATACTACTGCTCTATAATAACACTGACCACCCCAAGGTAAGAGACTACTGCTCTAATAAAACTGACCACCCCAAGGTAAGAGACTACTGCTCTAATAACACTGACCACCCCAAGGTAATAGACTACTGCTCTATAATAACACTGACCACCCCAAGGTAAGAGACTACTGCTCTAATAACAATGACCACCCCAAGGTAAGAGACTACTGCTCTAATAACACTGACCACCCCAAGGTAAGAGACTACTGCTCTAATAACACTGACCACCCCAAGGTAAGAGACTACTGCTCTATAATAACACTGACCACCCCAAGGTAAGAGACTACTGCTCTATAATAACACTGACCACCCCAAGGTAAGAGACTACTGCTCTAATAACACTGACCACCCCAAGGTAAGAGACTACTGCTCTAATAACAATGACCACCCCAAGGTAAGAGACTAATGCTCGAATAACACTGACCACAGTGTAAGGAGTAGGACTGATTCTCTGTGTTGTTCATACTCTAGGTTCTGAGAGAGAGGCAAGTCTAACTCTGTTGTTTCTACTGCAGCTATTGGAGGAGTGGAGAGCCTGATGGTGGTGGAGTGGAGAACTGTGTGGTGGTACCTTACAGTTCATCAGGCCAAGGAGAATGGTGGGATAATGGGTGTTCATATCTAGAGTACTGGAGGCCTCTTTTAGGTATTTTCTCTGCACTGCTGCTTAAGGAACTCTTCACTGTATGTAGACATTACCATTAGGAGTCAGTTAGAAAGGTAATCATGCAGTAGATATTACCATTAGGAGTCAGTTAGAAAGGTAATCATACAGTAGATATTATCATTAGGAGTCAGTTAGAAAGGTAATCATACAGTAGATATTACCATTAGGAGTCAGTTAGAAAGGTAATCATACAGTAGATATTACCATTAGGAGTAAGTTAGAAAGGTAATCATACAGTAGATATTACCATTAGGAGTCAGTTAGAAAGGTAATCATACAGTAGATATTACCATTAGGAGTCAGTTAGAAAGGTAATCATACAGTAGATATTACCATTAGGAGTCAGTTAGAAAGGTAATCATACAGTAGATATTACCATTAGGAGTCAGTTAGAAAGGTAATCATACAGTAGATATTACCATTAGGAGTCAGTTAGAAAGGTAATCACACAATAGATATTATCATTAGGAGTCAGTTAGAAAGGTAATCATACAGTAGATATTACCATTAGGAGTCAGTTAGAAAGGTAATCATACAGTAGATATTACTATTAGGAGTCAGTTAGAAAGGTAATCATACAGTAGATATTACCATTAGGAGTCAGTTAGAAAGGTAATCATACAGTAGATATTACCATTAGGAGTCAGTTAGAAAGGTAATCATACAGTAGTTATTACCATTAGGAGTCAGTTAGAAAGGTAATCATACAGTAGATATTACCATTAGGAGTCAGTTAGAAGGGTAATGATACAATTAGTTAAGATGGAAGACTACGTCAACAACCAGGTTATTGAAGAAAACCAGAACAAAACAAAGAAGACAGACCCATTGCTCAGGTAAGAACTAAGAAAACTCTATAACACACACACATTGACAAAGACTTACACAAACACCTGACACAAAAGCACTGAAAAATGCTGATAGCAAGTCTTAAAAAATTTACCTTTAAATATGCAAATAGATTTATATTTTAAGAGTATTCAGAATTATTAAAGTGGCAATATCTAACATCAAATATAAACAAAGCGGGCACCCTGCTACTGATTTGATAAACAACTGAGGAATGGTGCTGGACTATTGGTGCAAGGACTGACCATCCATGTGATCAGAATTGTTGTTTTAACCATGTTTTGAGGCTACACAGTGTTTGTTTACAATTAACATGTAGTACAAAAAAACTTCTGTTGAAGTAAGCTCATGAGGCATTTATGAATTATAACCATTACGAATCTATGGGTATATATAAAAATATTGATGTAGCAACTGCAGATTGACCCTTTAATGTAATGATGTGCTTCTAACATGTTATACTGATACAGTAACTTCCTCTAAAGCAGCTAACAGTCCTCTTGTTGCCGATTATGTAACAACAGGGGTGAAACAGAGAGAACAATAGCTCCTCTCTCTCTCTCTCTCTCTCTCTCTCTCTCTCTCTCTCTCTCTCTCTCTCTCTCTCTCTCTCTCTCTCACACACACACACACGCATGCAAACACACCTATTGTTGTATTTCTTTGTAGTATCATATTAATAAAAGTTCTACTTATTTCCTGTTTGTAGCTTCCTGTCTACCAGTAGGCTAGTTATGTTTCACAGAACATTGTGGAAGTGCAAAGATGTGAAACCGAAGCAATGGTGCTAAGTACAAACCTTTGTCTCCTGAAAACTAGCCAAGTAAATTTAGACATAAATCTACTTGCTTTCTTGTGGAACCCTGCTCTTTGGCCGACCGATATGTTGTGTCAAGCTGAGCAAAGAACAAACTGGGAACTGTTACATCCTCCGCCCAGAGGCAGCGTGACCTCTCGCCAGTTCACATGGGAAGGGTAGGTCATATGGGAGGGGTGGAAAGTTCTGATAAGAATCTCCATTACATGTCATCTACCTCCCAGCGTCTCAGGGCTCGACCTCTGGTGTGCTTTGCTCTCCGGAGCAGGGGGCCGCTCCAAGGAGTGATCAGTGGGGTGGCGTTGAGTGTAGAGGTGAAAATGAATATTTCTGATGTGTGTTACGTCCGCGGCTGGTGAGACGTAGACCAGGTGACTGAGACTGAGAATGCCCTGTCTGTCTTGTTGAGCTTTAATAGAGAGTTCTTACCTGAAGGTCAGGTTAGGTTATATCAGCTATTCCGTGAGGGCTTTTTCTCCAAACCCGCTACGTTGCTTTAGGTGCCAAGGATTCGGACATGTTGCAGCAGTATGTAGAAGGGAGATCCCAAGATATGAGAAGTGTGCAGGAGGGTATAGTCAGAGGGAGTGTACAGTTGGGATAGCGAAAGCACTGTGTGTCAACTGTGGGGGCACCCATGCAGCTGGGGATCCGAAGTGCGAGAGAGACAGGTTGAGATTGCCAGAGTTAGAGTGGGGCAGAAGGTTTCCTATGCTGAGGCAGTGAGGAAAGTAGAGGATAGCCCAAGGGTGAGTGATTCGACCCACCAGTGAGTAGGGCTGAAGAGAGAGATCCAGAGAGGATACGTTTTAGATTTCTTACATTCATTGCCATGGTTATTAATTGTACTGCGCTGATGGAGTGGAAATCCCAGAAGACACTGCATAGTAGTGGCAGCAGTAGACATTTTTTGGGGTGTGAGAGATTTTAGTACAGAAGATCTACAGGGGGTTTGAGAGAAGAGGCCAGGTGTAGGATCTGTTAGGGCCAAAAAGTGGGATGGGGTGGTGGGTTTGTTGGGGATAGTGCTGTATACAAGTGTAGGATCTTAATTTGATCACGTTGTTAAAGGACAACTTTCTGCAATGCAGTTAGCATGTAGTTTAGTTTCGGTAGTTTAGTATTGGCATGCATTTTCAAATACAAAATGTTTAAATATTAAAATACTCCCATGTATTTGAACCCAGGTCTGATGCATATCCTACTTTCTCTTCTGCACTGCAGGTGAAGCAGGATGAGATACGTTTTCCTTGATGGGCCTTGAGGGAATTAAAGAGTTTTGGCGCCACCTGCTGACCATTAAAAGTGATGATCTCCCTCCGAAGAGGTGAGCGTATGAAGAAACCGTTACTGTCTCTGTCGCCCTCTACAGCCAGTCTGTCTCATGGTAACATTCCACCCTGTACCACTACGCTGACTCTTTTGTCAGAGGACAAATAACTGTTACACTCAGCAAAACCCCTGTCACTGGTTGTCCTTTATTCCTCCTCTGTCTCTCTTTCTCTCTCCCTCTTTCTCTTTCCTTCCATCCATCCTGACCAGCAAAAACTGCAGGCCCCCATTATTATAATGACAGCCCAGAGTTCTTCTGGTCAGGTGGTCAGCAAATTGAACTCCTGGCCCACTGTAGCAGACACTTTTCCCCCCAAACAGACAGACATTGATGTATCTATTTTATTATACTATGTGACCCATGTGGATTCAAACCTACAACCCTGGTGTTGTAACTCTACACACCCTGGTGTTGTAACACTACAACCCTGGTGTTGTAACTCTACACACCCTGGTGTTGTAACACTACAACCCTGGTGTTGTAACTCTACAACCCTGGTGTTGTAACTCTACACATCCTGGTGTTGTAACACTACACATCCTGGTGTTGTAACACTACAACCCTGGTGTTGTAACTCTACACACCCTGGTGTTGTAACACTACAACCCTGGTGTTGTAACTCTACACATCCTGGTGTTGTAACACTACAACCCTGGTGTTGTAACTCTACACATCCTGGTGTTGTAACACTACAACCCTGGTGTTGTAACTCTACACATCCTGGTGTTGTAACTCTACACACCCTGGTGTTGTAACTCTACACACCCTGGTGTTGTAACACTACAACCCTGGTGTTGTAACTCTACACATCCTGGTGTTGTAACACTACACACCCTGGTGTTGTAACTATACACACCCTGGTGTTGTAACACTACAACCCTGGTGTTGTAACTCTACATACCCTGGTGTTGTAACACTACACACCCTGGTGTTGTAACTATACACACCCTGGTGTTGTAACACTACACACCCTGGTGTTGTAACACTACACACCCTGGTGTAACACTACAACCCTGGTGTAACGCTACAACCCTGGTGTTGTAACACTACAACCCTGGTGTTGTAACACTACAACCCTGGTGTTGAAACACTACAACCCTGGTGTTGTAACTCTACACACCCTGGTGTTGTAACACTACAACCCTGGTATTGTAACGCTACAACCTTGGTGTAACACTACAACCCTGGTGTTGTAACACTACACACCCTGGTTTTGTAACTCTGCACACCCTTGTGTTGTAACACTACACACCCTGGTTTTGTAACACTACAACCCTAGTGTTGTAACTCTACACACCCTGGTGTTGTAACACTACAACCCTGGTGTTGTAACTCTACACACCCTTGTGTTGTAACACTACACACCCTGGTGTTGTAACACTACAACCCTGGTGTTGTAACTCTACACACCCTGGTGTTGTAACACTACAACCCTGGTGTTGTAACTCTACACACCCTGGTGTTGTAACTCTACACACCCTGGTGTTGTAACACTACACACCCTGGTGTTGTAACACTACACACCCTGGTGTTGTAACACTACAACCCTGGTGTTGTAACACTACAACCCTGGTGTTGTAACTCTACACACCCTTGTGTTGTAACACTACAACCCTGGTGTTGTAACTCTACACACCCTGGTGTTGTAACACTACAACCCTGGTGTTGTAACTCTACACACCCTGGTGTTGTAACACTACACACCCTTGTGTTGTAACACTACACACCCTGGTGTTGTAACTCTACACACCCTGGTGTTGTAACACTACAACCCTGGTGTTGTAACTCTACACACCCTTGTGTTGTAACTCTACACACCCTGGTGTTGTAACACTACACACCCTTGTGTTGTAACACTACACACCCTGGTGTTGTAACTCTATACACCCTGGTGTTGTAACACTACACACCCTGGTGTTGTAACACTACACACCCTGGTGTTGTAACACTACAACCCTGGTGTTGTAACTCTACACACCCTGGTGTTGTAACTCTACACACCCTGGTGTTGTAACACTACACACCCTGGTGTTGTAACACTATACACCCTGGTGTTGTAACACTACACACCCTGGTGTTGTAACACTACACACCCTGGTGTTGTAACTCTACACACCCTGGTGTTGTAACTCTACACACCCTGGTGTTGTAACACTACACACCCTGGTGTAGTAACACTATACACCCTGGTGTTGTAACACTATACACCCTGGTGTTGTAACTCTACACACCCTGGTGTTGTAACACTATACACCCTGGTGTTGTAACACTACACACCCTGGTGTTGTAACACTATACACCCTGGTGTTGTAACACTACACACCCTGGTGTTGTAACACTACACACCCTGGTGTTGTAACACTATACACCCTGGTGTTGTAACTCTACACACCCTGGTGTTGTAACTCTCTACACCCTGGTGTTGTAACACTCAATCATTACGGTATTTTTTATTGGTAAATTTACAAACATATATAATGACAAATAGACTTGAAACTTGTATCTCATTATGGTGTATGGTGAAATAAGTATAGCCAGTTATAATTGTAATGGCTTAGCTGATAATAACAAAAGAAGAACAATATTTACATGGCTCAAAGAGAAGGAATATAATATCTATTGTATTCAGGAAACTCATTTAACAATTCGAGATGAAGTAGCGTGGAAAAAAGAATGGGGGGGGGGGGGGTATATACTTCTCCCATGGGCAAAGAAATTCAAAAGGGGTGATGATATTAATTAATAGTAATTTCGAACCGAATGTGCAAATTGTCAAAATAGATACGCATTCTAATCAGACAGGTTTTTTACATGGAAGATACATTGGAGATAATATAAGGCAAGTATTGGAAACAATAGAACACTTATGGAAAATATGGGAAACCAGGCCTGCTATTCATAGCAGACTTCGAAAAGGCATTTGATAAAGTTTGACTGGGGTTTATATATAAATAAATAAATAAATAAATATATATAAAAAAACACTATGAGAGAAAGAAAGAAAGAAAGAAAAAAAGACAGAAAGAAAGAAAGAAAGAAAGAAAGAAAGAAAGAAAGAAAGAAAGAAAGAAAGAAAGAAAGAAAGAAAGAAAGAAAGAAAGAAAGAAAGAAAGAAAGAAAGAAAGAAAAGAAAGAAAGAAAGAAAGAAAGAGAGAGAAAGAAAGAAAGAAAGAAAGAGAGAAAGAAAGAAAGAAAGAAAGAAAGAAAGAAAGAAAGAAAGAAAGAAAGAAAGAAAGAAAGAAAGAAAGAAAGAAAGAGAAAGAAAGAAAGAAAGAAAGAAAGAAAGAAAGAAAGAAAGAAAGAAAGAAAGAAAGAAAGAAAGAAAGAAAGAAAGAAAGAAAGAAAGAAAGAAAGAAAGAAAGAAAGAAAGAAAGAAAGAAAGAAAGAAAGAAAGAAAGAAAGAAAGAAAGAAAGAAAGAAAGAAAGAAAGAAAGAAAGAAAGGAAGAAAGGAAGAAAGAAAAAAAATGAGAAAGAAAGAAAGAAAGAGAGAAAAAAGAGAGAAAGAAAGAAAGAAAGAAAGAAAGAGAGAGAGAAAGAAAGAAAGAAAGAAAGAAAGAAAGAAAGAAAGGAAAAAAAAGGAAGAAAGAAAAAAAATGAGAAAGAAAGAGAGAAAGAAAAAAAGAAAAAAGAGAGAAAGAAAGAAAGAAAGAAAGAAAGAAAGATAGAAAGAAAGAAAGAAAGAAAGAAAGAAAGAAAGAAAGAAAAAAGAGAAAGAAAGAAAGAAAGAAAAAAAAGAGAAAGAAAGAAAAAGAAAGAGAAAGAGAAAGAAAGAAAGAAAAAATAGAAAAAAGAGAGAAAGAAAGAAAGAAAGAAAGAAAGAAAGAAAGAAAGAAAGAAAGAAAGAAAGAAAGAAAGAAAGAAAGAAAGAAAGAAAGAAAGAAAGAAAGAAAGAAAGAAAGAAAGAAAGAAAGAAAGAAAGAAAGAAAGAAAGATGTTTTTGGCTTAGCTTTTTTTCTCCCTCTCTCTTTTTTCTCAGCAAACCTTCTGGCTCAGGAGGGCCAGCAGACCTCAAGGCTCGATAAATATTTAGCTGAGTTCATCTTATCCCCCCCCCCCCCTCCTTGGCTTGAACTAGGGCACAATCAGACACTTATACCTGTTGAACATGCTTCGGTGGAGGGGCGGCGAGGGCTACAATTCCTCACATAGTCTCACAGCCCAAAGTATTTAGATTTCCGTTCTATCGTTGGAATGCTGAACAGGCACAATTCAAGAGTGGAACCATTCATAGCATTCTATACAATCTAGCTCTGTGTCTAAAGTGAGGCGAGTGGGGGCACCTGTTTAATTATTGACAAAAGTGGGGGCACATGTAGACTGCGCACCAGTGGAGGCTGCTGAGGGGAGGACGGCTCATAATAATGGTTGAAGTGGAGTCAATGGAATGATATCAACCATATGGAAACCACGTCATTGATGTGTTTGATACCATTCCATTGACTCCATTCCAGCCATTATTATGAGCCATCCTCCCCTCAGCAGCCTCCACTGCTGCGCACACACACACTTATGTACACTCACACTCACACTCACACACACAAACTCCCCTTCATGCCTCCTACTCCTGTAGAGGTGTGTGTGGAACACCCCCAAAAATATCTGACAAGCGAAGATGAGTGCATCACCGTCCCATCCAACGTGTATACCATCAGCCAACTGCCCCGTCACAAGCAACATGCAGCCTGCGGCCCCTCCCCTCTCCCCCTGACTCTCTGTCTACAGTATTTCCTGCTGATGCTGCTGTGGCAACCGTATCCAAGGAAAACAGTCATTTCCTGGCCGTCTGCTGGAGGCGACCAATGCCAGCACAGCAGGTGTCCAGCGTCAGTGTTGTTTCAACCAGGGAGCTCTCGTCATCACCAAGTCCCAGAGTCTGGCCCCAGACACTACAGCCAATAAACTACAGGAGGAGACAACTGGGGTGTGTTCACTAGGAACCAAACAGAACCAAACAGAACTAAACAGAACCAAACAGAAAAGAACGGAAGCAAACGGAACAAAACGGGGAGGGACCTAGATGAATTTGTCCAATAGAAAATCTTGTTTTCGTTGCAAAACATTTCCATTTGGAGTGAACGGTTTCCGTTGCAAGACGTTTTGGACTAATGATTACACCCCTGGATAAAAATTGTTTAGTGTCTTACGGATTCCTCGACATCCATTGAGACATGCTGCTACAAGATGTCCTGAATGGGATGCTTCAGCCAAAAGCCCCATATGTACTGTAAGCCAATAGCCAATGAAAAGGAGGACATGCTTTTTATCCAAAGTGACTTCCAGGACAGTGAATGTACAGGTGTTTAACTCTATCAGTCCCAAGCCAAAATCTGCATTTCTGAGAGCTTGTACAACCTTCATATTTAGTGTTTTACCATTTCCTTTGCAGAGGAGACACTTTTATCCAAAGCGTCTTACCTGACAGTAAATGCGTAGACTTTTAAGTGCATGTCATCCCTACGGGAATCGAACCCACAACCCTGCAGTTGCTGAGCCACACAGGACCTTATAGTACCCCTCGAAGCATACTTACATTCGGTTGGGCCTCTATAAAACGTATTTTGTCTCCTGCATGTGTAACTCTGCTCTGCTTTTGGTTCTGAGACTGAGACAGTGTGTTCTCTGCTCTACATTAGGTTCTGAGACTGAGACAGTGTGTTCTCTACTCTACATTAGGTTCTGAGACTTAGACAGTGTGTTCTCTGCTCTACATTTGGTTCTGAGACTGAGACAGTGTGTTCTTTGTGAATCAGTTGACCTTTGAAAACAAATAGTCAGTCCGTCTCCAGAGATGGAGTCAAGGGTTGGATGCCAATGAAGTCAAACATTGCCAATAGCTTTGTGTGTGTGTGTGTGTGTGTGTGTGTGTGTGTGTGTGTGTGTGTGTGTGTGTGTGTGTGTGTGTGTGTGTAGACTGCACTACAGTTCATATTCACATGCGTATCAGTGTGTGTTTGTGTATTAGAGTTTGTCCCTGTGTGGCTGACTTAGGATGCAAACCGACGTTCGCAACCACACTAATGTATCCACTGAGCAGCGCCATAACCACTAGCCTATAAACCCTGCTTTAGTTGGTCTAAGGGCAACAAGCTGTGTGTACGTGTGTGTGTGTGTTTGTGTGTGTGTGTGTGTGTGTGTGTGTGTATGTGTGTGTGTGTGTGTGTGTGTGTGTGTGTATGTGTGAGTCAGTGTGTGTGTGTGTGAGTCAGTGTGTGTGTGTGTGTGTGTGTGTGTGTGTGTGTGTGTGTGTGTGTGTGTGTGTGTGTGTGTGTGTGTGTGTGTGTGTGTGTGTGTGTGTGTGTGTGTGTGTGTGTGTGTGTGTGTGTGTGTGCACTCCACTCTCTTGCCCAGGTACGTGTGTCGGCATGCTTGTTTGAGAGCCAGTTAACACAAATAGAGGCCAGCTGTTGCCACAAAGCTTTGCCCAAACCCATGTAGAAGACGTGCCTTGGATTCATGTTCAGTTTTCAGAGCTTTGCCCAAACCCATGTAGAAGACGTGCCTTGGATTCATGTTCAGTTTTTAGAGCTTTGCCCAAACCCATGTAGAAGACATGTCTTGGATTCATGTTCAGTTTTCAGAGCAGGGCATTAACTACATTGGGCTTTAAAAAATGTGAAATGCTACGTCATGCAATGTAGGTTAGTGTGTGAGTACATCAATAACACACTCGGATGATGAAATCCATTTTATTCGTGTCCAGCTGAACACACACACACACACACACACACACACACACACACACACACACACACACACACACACCAAAGTCGCTCCAGACCCATGCACACACACAGACATCCCAGAGAGAAGATAACATGGATTATTTTAGCCTGGAAATTATTATGCGCTGTATCACTAGTAACCCGGACTTCCTGTTTCCCACGGTTGCCGGGGGTCTGACTATCAGCCGTAACCAACGGTCAAGACCCAACTTTGCATTGACTTACTCCCACACAAACATTTCACACAATGCTTTTCTTGCTGTGTAACTCAACAACACACACTTGCATGAACAGTTTCAGACATCTATGAGCTATGTGTATTATGGGAGATACATTTCAAATCTACCCTTCTAACTGTAGGTATTCATAGTGTATGTTTTAAGATTTGTTTTGAAAATGATGATGGTTTGGTTTGTTTACGTTATTATTTTTATCAGCGCTTTAATCTGAGTGATATTTACACAAGTGTCAATGTTATTGCAGCCTCTGCTAACTACTGGTCATGTACCGTACCATAGAAAATGGCTGTTTGAGGTAGGCCTACAAAGAGCACAGCAAAATGTTCTCAAAGCATTCTTTGTAAAAGTGAGAACTCGATTGGTCCATTTCTGGGTGGGATTTTCTTTTCTTTTTTTTCTTCTTTTTTTTTGAATCACCCACGTTCCTACGGGGGGCTAGGCTAACTCTGCTTATCCTTCAGTGCTCACGATTTAGACTGGAATTTTTCCAATAATAAACTATATCAGCGAAGAATTTGAGACTGTTTCCTTTGGGCCCTCTGTGCGCCTCTTAAGAAGCGGAGGGGAGACAAGTGGCGGATTATAGGGGGCATCGTGAATGGGGCTTTCTTCACCCTTTCCACCCCTCCCATGTGACCTGGCGAGGGGTCACATGACTGATGATCTCAGAATGTGTCCCTCCTCATCTTCCAGGATTAAATGGTCAAAAGTTGGTCCGTAGGTAGTGACTCATCTAGGATAAACACACACTCACACACACACAGAAACAAATAACACACACACACAAACACACACAGTCAGATATTCAAATATGCACTCAGTCATTTCCGATGATCCTCTAGTTACCATCACCACACTAGTTACTGTCACCACGCTAGTTACCGTCATCACGCTAGTTACTGTCACCACGCTACTTACCGTCACCACGCTAGTTACCGTCACCACGCTAGTTACTGTCACCACGCTAGTTACTGTCACCACGCTAGTTACTGTCACCACGCTAGTTACCGTCACCACACTAGTTACTGTCACCACGCTAGTTACGTCACCACGCTTGTTACTGTCACCACACTAGTTACCGTCACCACGCTAGTTACCGTCAACCCCGCTATTAACCGTCACCATGCTAGTTACTGTCACCACGCTAGTTACTGTCACCACGCTAGTCACCGTCACCACGCTAGTTACTGTCACCACGCTAGTTACGTCACCACGCTTGTTACTGTCACCACGCTAGTTACCATCACCACGCTAGTTACTGTCACCACGCTAGTTACTGTCACCACGCTAGTTACCATCACAACGCTAGTTACCGTCACCATGCTTGTTACTGTCAACACGCTAGTTACTGTCACCACGCTAGTTACCGTCACCACACTAGTTACTGTCACCACGCTAGTTACGTCACCACGCTTGTTACTGTCACCACGCTAGTTACCGTCACCACGCTAGTTACTGTCACCACGCTAGTTACTGTCACCACGCTAGTTACCATCACCACGCTAGTTACCGTCACCATGCTTGTTACTGTCAACACGCTAGTTACTGTCACCATGCTAGTTACCGTCACCACGCTTGTTACTGTCACCACGCTAGTTACTGTCACCACGCTAGTTACCGTCACCACGCTAGTTACCGTCACCACGCTAGTTACTGTCACCACGCTAGTTACCGTCACCACGCTAGTTACCGTCACCACGCTAGTTACTGTCACCACGCTAGTTACCGTCACCACGCTAGTTACCAACCATCTGTGTGTCTGTCGTCACTATCTGGCCAAGTTGCAAAGTCAGAATCCCCGCCTATGTTCTACAATTTCTCTTCTTAAAAGCAGATTTTAAACAGAACCTTTACCCTAATCTTAACCACACTGCTAACCTTATGCCTAACCCTAAGCTTAAATAAAGACAAAAAATATATATACACTACCGGTCAAAAGTTTTAGAACACCTACTCATTCAAGGGTTTTTCTTTATTTTTACTATTTTCTACATTCTAGAATATGCCATTTAGCAGACGCTTTTATCCAAAGCGACTTACAGTCGTGCGTGCACACATTTTTTTTGTGTATGGGTGGTCCCGGGGATCGAACCCACTACCTTGGCGTTACAAGCGCCGTGCTCTACCAGCTGAGCTACAGAGGACCACGAAAAGTGAAGACATCAAAACTATGAAATAACACATATGAAATCATGTAGAAACCGTAAAAGTGTTAAACAAATGAAAATATATTTGAGATTTGAGATTCTTCAAATAGCCACCCTTTGCCTTGATGATAGCTTTGCACACTCTATATATGTGTGTTCATACATTTTTACGATATAGCCAATTTTGACTTTGCAGCTTGGCCATGTGGTGGGAACCCTATGTGTCCCCCGAGACCCAAAATGGTGGGTCAGAAATAGGACAGCTTGAGTTTCCCACAGAGAGTTCTAAGAACTCCCCCAGGCCCCAGAGCCTCCCCCCTCCCATCTGGATGACCCACAAGAGGAAGAGGGGGCACAAGGGTTGACTTTTTTTTTGTTGCTGTTGGTGGTGGGGGTTTGTCAATTTTTCCCTTGCTCCATTATTTGTTTTTGCTATAGCAACTGTTACCATCAGGTCCATACGTAGAAAACACAACAGAAAACAATCATAGACATTGACATCAACAACAACCAAGAGACTGACAATGGGAATGGTGGAATTGGAATGACAGGTATGTTGGCTAGCTGAGACTGTTAGGGTCTGTGTGTAAAACAAACACATTTCCAACGGTCAGTCTTTTCATTCTAATGGTTTGAAACACACAGACCATATCTCCTGGTTGTAAGCCAGGCTAGATTGGGCCTGTGAGACCCTTACAGAGGGTGGGGGGAGAGCATGCCTCGGTGTGGAGTTATGCAGTGCCTTTTACAACCCCTCAGAGCTTTACAGGACTACAGATCTCTCCCAAAGTTACACCAACTAAACGGAAGTTTTCCTATGTTTTTTGGTTTGGTAAGAGATGCCGTTTCGATTTTGCTTAAAATATTCTCACTACAAAGTTGTGATATTTCTTTCAAGTGTCGGTAGCGTTCCCGACAAACGACATGTCTATATTAGGGAATGAATGGTCGGCACTCAGAAATGCGGTAAGATGTTTTGCTTTGAAGACTTCCTAAAAACACAGTGATTCTGAAGTCAAACTACCACTTTGCCCAGATGTGTCCCGTAAAGAAAAGGCACACACAACTCCTAGGCAGCCAAGTTAGCAGTTCTCGCATGGAGTGGCATATTCTCCAGGAATGACTGTAAACATGCTTTAATGTCTTTTTTTTTAGGGTTGAGATGTTTGTGCAAGGATGCTTGAACAGTTACAGGGTGACATATGGAAAAAGAAAACCTCTCAGAAAGCACTGCCAAAACATTTCTGCAATCTCTCTTGGCCCAATGCCCGAGTTTTCACAAAGTGGTCTGTCTGTTACTAATCAAAACCAACTGGAGGGAGTCTTTCCCAGCGTAAGGATATAGAGTATAAGGGAGAGAGAGAGAGAGAGAGAGAGAGAGAGAGAGAGAGAGAGAGAGAGAGAGAGAGAGAGAGAGAGAGAGAGAGAGAGAGAGAGAGAGAGAGGAGAGTGTGACTTGAGAGAGGGAGGGTGATATGAGAGGAAGTTGTCTTAACTCTGTGAAAGGAGGAGGAAGAAAGTGGGATAAACAGCTGAGAGGAGTGGGGATCTGGTTGGAGTGGAGAGTCTTGGAGGAGCTGTGACAGGATCAGCGGGAAAGAGAGTGATTAGGATGTGACTGAGATTCCCTGTCAAACCAGCCAAGGAGGAGGAGAAGAGAAGAGGTGGGATTGGACGGAGGAGAGGAGGAGAGTGAGAGAAACCCACCCTCACCCCATTCCACCCCACCCATACTCCAGTCGTTCAGCGTCAGTGAAAACCCTAATGTGATCAAGATGGAAGCTCAAGCTGTCTTTGGACATTATACGACGCTCCGGCTTTTCGGCTGGCTCCGGGGGCTCCCTGCTCTCTGCTCCCAAAAAAAGGTAACGTCAGAGATGGATTTGATTTGAATCCGCAAACCCTGAGAGCGTTCCTCTGGACGTGGAATTAGGACCGACATCCCAGGAAAAGGGGGATTTGTTCCTTGAAAAAGGCTTTGTCTGTTCCCTGACTTTGATGGATGGCTAACTCTTCAACCCCATAGTGTTTATCCTCTGTTCTCTTCTGTTATGCACTCGTATGTTGCTACTGTGTGGGACTGTGACAGTACCCCTCTGTATTCTGGTGGAGAATTGACAGTGAAGTAACTCATCTTGGCATGTTTTGTGAAGTGGCACACGCATTACACTAACGGACTACATTGTACTTCTCTGTGAGAAGTTGTGATAAGTATGCGGTGCCCTCCCTAACTCAAGTGCCAGTCGACGTCAGAGGCTGAAGTCATCCCGGGACACCCTCCATCCAACACTAGTCCTGGGGATGCTAAAGGTATAGACTGACTAGAGTCTAGAGTCTAGAGTATAGAGTCTGACTAGAATCTTGTTATGAGACTACCTCTGACAGCTTTCCCTTAATATAAGCACACCCACACCTTTTCCACTGGCAATAGCATTTTCAAAGCTCCAAATTCACTTCAAGTTCAAGGCAGTCAACATTCTCTTTCTTTTACAACTCTCTCGATGGATCAGGAGATCCCCTATAGTACAGATGGTAAACCAAAATGTTTTATCTCGATTTGATAATTCTGTGACGGTGTATTGTCCCTATAAAGAGATGATGATCAACATGTTAATCTGATGTTCCAGTTGTTGAGGCCAGAGGACAGACCTAGGGAGTGTTTCCCATTCAGTGCAGATGGTGGATGAGCGATATGATCTCCTAGCGACAGCCTTCACAGCCATTACATTACATCTGTCAGTGGGGGTCTTCAGAGAACCATACAACGGCCCGGCTGGCAATAATATACACCGACATTGGCTTTATTACAAATTGCACCCTATTCCCTATGTAGTGCACTACCAGATCTCTATGGGCCCTGGTCAGAAGTAGTGTACTACATAGTGAATAGGGTGTCAAATCAGACACAACCAAAGTCTTTCAAAACGTTTTTGTCTCCAATACAGAGCAAAGACCATTTTGTGACATGATTTATGGATTATATGTTTTTTTTGTTTTTTGTTTTTTATGGGCAACTTCATCAGCTTTTGATAGATTGACACAATGTTTTAAAGAATCCTCCATTCTAATCCTTCCTTTTTATCACTTCTGTCATAATGTTACCAATTACATTTTTTCTTTAACAGAAATGGTTGCTTATGTTACTGTGCTGCTCTGTTTAAGCCATAGAGGAGGCTGTCTGCCTGTCTGTCTGTCTGTCTGTCTGTCTGTCTGTCTGTCTGTCTGTCTGTCTGTCTGTCTGTCTGTCTGTCTGTCTGTCTGTCTGTCTGTCTGTCTGTCTGTCTGTCTGTCTGTCTGTCTGTCTCTCGCTCTCTCTGCCTGCCTGCCTGCCTGCCTTTCTGTCTGTCTGTCTGTTATTTTTTATTTTTTTATTTCACCTTTATTTAACCAGGTAAGCCAGTTGAGAACAGGTTCTCATTTACAACTGCGACCTGGCCAAGATAAGGACACATTCACTGTCTCTCTGTCTCCTCCATCACTGAGGTACGACATAGGCCAACAACATTGTCCCATCAAAGTAATACATTTCTTAAGATTAGGGTTAGGGTTAAGATTTCAGTAAAGTGGTTAAAATTGCTTGGCATTTCTCAACCCCAAAAAACAACAACTGTGTTATGGAGTTATTATTTTGCCTCCTCCATCAGTGGAACTATGTGTGTCCCTCGGGCAGCCTCTTCCCCTCTGACATTCCCAGACAGTGAATGTGGCTAGCCAGAGGCTTGCATTGAGCTGGAGGGTGAGACACACACATGCAGACACATTCACGAGCTGGAGGGTGAGACACGCTAATAGTTTTGTTATGAATGGGTTAGAGTCGTGATGCACAGTGGTTTCTTGACGACCTCATCCCTGATGTGGACAAATTGTCCCGGGGCGTTGTTGGTCCTCTTCTTTTGTCATACTCATAATATCTTTGACTGGACTTCATCGTGGAAATCTTCTGCCGAAATATATTTAGCCATAGGTGAAAGGGGTATGTATGGGGGCTTCCCAGCTCTTCATGTGTACAGATGTAGGATCTTAATCTGATCACCCTGTTGCAGGAGAATTGTCCTGCAATGCAGGAAATGTAAAACGTGTAGTGTATTTGAGGTTTAAAAAGGCTTCTGAAGTTTGTAATTTCCACTTTGAAATTTCAGACTTGATTTTCCTTTACGAAAAATGTATCAACCCCTACACAAATGTCCATTAATTATAATCCACATAAAAATGCACATTTCCTGTTGCTGTAGGATTATTTTCCTGCTGTAGCAAACTGGTTCAAATTAATATCCTACATCTGTACAGTGCTTGATAGGGACTGTCTGGGTGTAATGTGTGTCCAACGTTTACAGTTTGAATTCGGGTTCACTGTCTTGACTGGGAATGTTACAATTAGGATGAGAAGCAACTCTCTTCTCTTAACCAGTCGCATGTAAAATAAAACCTTTTTTTTTTTTTACAGGAAAAAGTCACAGCACACTTCCAGTCAGATGCAAATGTATTTTAATAATAGTGAGAAAAGGAAAGCAAACCACTGTCTGAGAAGTTGGTTTTACAGAAGTGGAAAGATACTCTATATTCTCTCATTGTGGTCATTGCAGTGAACTATTTTATTTTTTAATGTTAAAATCCTGTAAGGTTCAGGATTGTTCCATGTCAGCTTGACATGGGGTTCATAACTATAGCAATAACCTGGGTTCATGTCAGCTTGGGTTCATCACTATAGCAATAACCGGGGTCCATGTCAGCTTACATAGACTGCTGTGTTTACAATATCGCAAAGAACACAAATAGAACATGATTACAACATTCTTATTAAACCCCCCCCTGATGTTTATTTTCAGACTGTAACATAACTCACATGAATACTGTCTCTAAAGTCTGCTAAACCCATAACCTGAATACCTCATAACCTCAATAACTCAACCTGAGTAATGCATAACCTGAGTAACTCATAACCTGCGTAACCCATAACCTGAGTATCTCATAACCTGAGTAACTCATGACCTGAGTAACTCATAACCTGAGTAACTCATAACCTGAGTAACTCATAACCTGAGTAACCCATAACCTGAGTAACTGTTTCCCGCCCCCTCTCTTTCTCTCTTACAGGAAGCTCAATAGAACTGTACCGTCTGGTCCGCCATTTTGGTTCTACGTCTTTAAAGGGCTCTATGGGTTAGCAGTGGGAGTCCGCCCACCATGCTTGTCTCCATACGGAAAAGAAGTTGGGAGGATCATGTGACCCACCGTTCTGGGTTACAGTACAGCTACGACGACCTGGACCTGGTCTGTTGCCATGGCGTCAGTGGCGACGGGCCTCGGCTGGCATCGGGGGGGTCCAAGCAGGGGCGTAGGGAACGATGTGCCTCCATGCCGGAGTGCTGTCACCGGCCGCGCCACGATGGCCTCAACGATGGGCAGGGTCACGCGTTGGAGTTTGTGACCTCGGTCAACATGGACGACAATGGCGATCGCTTTGCGCCGGGGCACGTGATGTCAGCAGGCGACTTTGATTCAACTGTTTTCCCTGTGTTCCAGGCTGAGCTGGTAGATGGCTCTGATGGGGCTGTTGTAGATGATGACCTCACCGGGAGGCTGACGGAGTCTGAACCTGGAAGAATGCCGGACGCTGTTGAGGACTCAGTTAGCAGCCAATCTCACTGTGACCTGGGCAATGGGATTCTTCAGCCAAAGCCAAACATCATCTGCACTGCAGACAGCGGTCATGAGGATGAGGATGACATTGAGGATGGCACCGATGATAACGAGCATCCCGACGTTGTTGATGACCGCGTCGCAATCGCTGTTCATTCCTTCTCTGTTGACGAGGGACAAAGGGTCTCTATTTGTCCGGACAATGGAGTTTCACTGGCCTTCTCTGTTGGTGAGCAAACTGGCAGACATCCAGAACTCCTGGAGACTACGGCCAACCATACAGACGGTCAGGGTGGACTTCCAGAACCCTTAGAGGACACACAGACCCAGTCTCCTCATACTGAACTTGAACCACGAGAGGACCTCTCCACTTTAGATGAAAGCATCATCACTGACCCGGGTGAAAGAACAGGAGCAATCCAGCCAGCAGCCATTTTGGATACCTCAAAGAACCCAGAGGGCGATAGTGATGTAATATCAGATGTTCATGCGGAGATCTTGGAGGCTCCTGTTGCAGACGTTATGGAGGGGGACGTTATGGAGGAAGACGTTAAGAGGAAAGCCTTAGATAGGAAGAATGAGGATAGTGTTGAAGATGCTGACGGATTGAATGTTCAGAGGAAAGATTATGAAAGTCGTGATAAATTTGACCAGATTCCGAGGGGGCAACGTGCTGTGTCAGTGGATGGCAGTCAAACAGAACAAGATCAGCATGATAGTGTGAGGACTGATGATGGTTGTGAAATGGCTCAGGACCAGACAGTGTTGGGAAAGGAGGATGTTGACATGGTGGAGATGGAAGGGACCCGAGGAGAGGAAAGGGCTCTGGAAATGGGCAGGGAGAAAACCCCAGAGGATAAGGCAAGTGTAGCCTCTGTGAATGCTTCGTGTGTCACAGCACAACGTTCTGAGGAACTGGACAGGCGCCCATTAGCTGGACAGCAGAATTTTGAACGTTCAAAAATTGACGGAATACAGGAATGGACTACTGTAGAGGACACGGAGCATCCGATGATACAGGTGCACTCTGATGACCTCACAGTGAAGAATACGAGTGGCGGCTTGGTGTCCGAAGACCTAACCTCGGCTGTAACAACCGAAGGACAGCACAGCGATGGCGGCTCAAAGCTGGATACCATCCATGAGATGAACCATTCCGAAGCAGAGGACGACTCAGTCCTCCTGGGGAGACAAGGGGATTCGGACATGGGTATATCCACCTCTCCAGCAGCCCGGCTCCCCAATATGGCTGCTGACCCCAAAATGGACACTCTCAGTCAACCAACATGTCCTGGGGAGGCAAATGAGCCCGTACCGGAGAGATGCCATGGAAACCAATCCCCTGTTAAACAATTAGGTGAGTCACCTGTTGTAGAGGCAGTAGACGGTCAGAAAGAACAGGACAGGCCCAGTGATACACAAGCTACAACGGAGGCGATTGAGGAAGTAGTGCAGCCAGGCAACCCTGGCAACACTCATCTTGGCGACAAGGCTTCAGACGTGAAGCGAGAGGCCAGCCGCGGGGATGACAAGAGGGAGGACCATGTGGTGAAACTTCGCGCTAGAAAGGTAAGCTATAAATTCAGTTCTCTGTTGCATGGTGGTCAGGCTTTGCTGGTGTGTGTGGGGGAGGCGGGTGTCTGTGCGCGTGAGTCTGAAAGTGTGGAGTGTACACACATTTACATTTTAGTCATTTAGCAGACGCTCTTATCCAGAGCAATTTACAGTTAGTGAGTGCATACATTTTTCATACTGGCCCCCCGTGGGAATCAAACCCACAACCCTGGCGTTGCAAGCGCCATGCTCTACCAACTGAGCTACAGGAGGCCTATGTTCCGTATTTTGCTATTGTTTATGACCGCGTGTGTGTACTGAGTAGTATATAGTCAGTTTCTTCCTGCCAGTTATTGGGCGGTGGTGAACGTTAAGCCCAGCCCACAAATCACTACGTCCCGCGCAGTGCCTGGCATGCCTCTTGGAAAAACAATGACTTCACTTTCACATGATGCCCATCTGTGACTACACTAAGGGGATCTGTAAAATGTTCTACACTTTCCCAATGTTATGCTGCATAAAAACAAGTTCCTATAAGGGCATGGAAACTGTGTGTGAGGGCATTGGAAACACATAGCCAGAGACGGACTGGTCATAGGGCAATTCTGGCAAATGCCAGATGGGTTGGTCCATCTTTAGCTCAGGGGGTCTGAATTGGGGGTCTAAATTGGGGGTATAACACAAAATGATAATTTTGGGGCTAATATTTGGAAGGAAATGGGCTAGTGTGTGGACCTCAATGCCCGGGCCGATATCTGGTCCCAGTAAATGCCCAGGCCGATATCTGGTCCCAGTCCCGCCCTGCACACAGCGCTGGGTGTCAGTAGCTAGAGCAGCCAGAACAGCCTTAGCTTGGCATCCCTGAGGTGAAAGACTCAAACCCCACTGAGCCAAATTCTTCACACACTGTTTATACACCATTAACCTTAGTGCTAGCTAGCCTGTCAAATACCTTGCACTGTTATACCATTAGCTACGGTACTAGCTAGCCCTGTCAAATGCCAAATACCTTGCCACTGTGTATACACCATTAGCCAAAGTGCTAGCCTGTCTGGAACTACCTAAGGTGTTGTAGTTACATAGTTAGCGGTAGCGCCAGCCTGATGGCAACAAACAAAAATCTAATACCTGAGACTGTTTATCGACTATTAGCCGTAGCGCTAGCCTTTAGCAAACAACCACAACAGAACCTTATTTACAGAGTCGTTAGGCTATTTACGAGTCTGCTTATTTTTAAGTAGGCACATCGTTTGGATAGGGACTCCGACCAAGCACAACACTCATGCCACATACTTGGCTCATTCCAGACCATACTGTGTGTTCTTTGCTGTTGTGGTTGTCGCTCACCTTACCACAAGTAAACGTCAAGCCATTTCACGGTACATATGGTGAAACACCGACGTAGTTAGCGGTCAGCGATGTGACATTTTCTAAATGGATGTGTCCCTGATGGCCTATAAAGAGAGAGAGTTTGATTGCCTTGTTGAATGAGTAATGGTGTAGTCTTTAACTTTTCTCATCTAAGTGATGATGCACAATGCGTTGACACCGATGATGTCCTCAAGTGCAATCTCTAGACGGATAGTCAAAAGGCTGTGAAATTGCATAATGCCTCAGGGCTTGATGTGGCATTGCTTCAACATAAATCTCACATTTGCGTAGCATTTTTTTTTGTAGGGTCTTTTTAGCCGTACCAGACATCAGAAGATTCAGTGCCAAAAACCATCGCAAAGCCTGTGAGATCACTGTCCTCAGAAAACATGGAAAACCCATGAAGCTTATATTGTGGACGTCTCCAGTTTCAATCTCCGACTGAAAAAAAAGCCCACTGTGATTTAAAGATGGGGAGGGTGCAAAGACAATCTATTTGCCATATGGGAAAGACTTGTCTAACGTTACCACAGCGTTTGAGGACTTTTGCACTGCGTGCGGCCAATTGACTTAGCAAATATGCACTGGGGCAGGCCAGTCAGAGAAGTTCAGGTCTGACTCAGGGTTTCCCTCTCTCACTCTCTCTCTCTCTCACACACTCTCTCTCTCTCTCTCTCTCTCTCTCTCTCTCTCTCTCTCTCTCTCTCTCTCTCTCTTCTCTCTCTCTCTCTCTCTCTCTCTCTCTCTCTCATCTCTCCTCTCTCTCTCTCTCTCTCTCTCTCTCTCTCTCGATCTCCTCTCCTCTCTCATCTCTCTCTCTCTCCACGTCATCCCTTCTCCTAGGCAATTGAGGAGTATAACGGCCCCTGTTGGATCCAATATATCAGTGCCCTATACACCCTCAGCATGTGAACCAGAGATGGCTCAGATAAGATAATTGTACGGAGCCGCTTATTTGCTTCATCAACACAGCAACACACAGGACCAGATACTGGCTCAAATATGGTTATTTTTAGACTTCTACATTTGGAGGACATAGGAGAGAGAGGGGGGAGGGGACAGAGATACTGAGAGAGAAAGAGAGAGAGAGAGTTTCAGGGAAAGCTAGAGGTTTCAGGCAGTTCCTACGGTATGGTGTTGTCTCCACATCTCAACAACAGGAAGTGTCTGACTGTGTAAGAGAGAGAAACCCCCAAAGGACAACACCGTGTGAGGAAAACCAAAAACCACTGGAATTGGCCCCTCAAAAAACATATGCCTGTTTTTTACCCCATTATTGTTGCTGTTGTTGTTCTTGTTTCTGCGTTGACTTCTGACCCAGCCGTCTATGTTCATTCAACCAACCTCCACAAAGAAAACATTGTTGCATTGGATTGCAGCGAGACATCGGGACGCACACAACGAGCCCTTACATAGAGGAAAAAGTTAAGCATCATCATGCCATGACATTTCCATTATATAGGCTACATAGCTAAGGTCTGTGTCTGGTTGCCATATCAGAAAATCCAATGGGAACTGCTCTGACAGGCTAATTCAGTGGAAATTTGCAATAAAACAGAAGGACGCCCATCTCCACACACACACTCACATGCATGCACACACACACTTGCGCGTCTCATAAAATGGTTCCAGAGGTCTGTTTGTGCTGATTGTAACAGGGTTTGTTTGGAACTAATGATCCAGCCCTTATGAT
>NW_028156579.1:0-47000 GCF_964263955.1 Coregonus lavaretus
AACCTTGTTAACCTTTGACTCTCTTCCACCCCACCCCATACATCCCTTTATCCCCCAATAGTGACGGTAATAATTGGTTACCTAATAATTCCTGATATTAACCCCTTGTCTCCCTCCCTCTCACCCCCACATCCAATCCTCCTCTCCCTCTCTCCCCCCAACCCATTCTCCTCTCCCTCTCTCCCCCCACCCCATTCTCCTCTCCATCTCTCCCCCAATAGTGACGTGCCCTCCCAATGCTGAGTACATAGAGTGTGGCCCAGCCTGCATCCCAGCTGTAAGGAACCCTCCACCAACTGCACTGGCTCCTGTATCAGTGCGTGTTTCTGTAAGCCAGGCTTCGTGTTCAAAGGCAGACGCTGTGTCCCCATAGAAACCTGTGGCTGTCTGGAGGGAGGTGACTACTATGAGGTACGAGACCATCTGGATTGTTAGTCTGTGGTTAGAATGTACAATATGATAGAATATGACACAATTCAATGTGATATACAATATTATATGTGATATACCATACGGAAAACCATACGATATATGATACACTATATACGATGTGATACACAATAACATACGATATCATATGATACACTACTTTACTGTCCAGAATGTCCACTCACATGGAAATTGATGTTGCTCAGGTCAGCACATCACCAATGTGACCAACCGCCTCGATTCGGTCTTATGTTGCAAAATTTTAAATTGTATTTTTTTTTACATTGGTTGAAAATAGAGGCTTAGACCTAGAAAATGGTATATCATACACTGCAGTTCAGGAACAATGCGAAAGTAATTCTGCTTTGAAAGTTGATAAACTTGTAACCCCACTTTTGAGAAAATGGCCCTTGAATGTTTTGGGACACCTACTGGAGAGTTCTTCTTTGTGTACACCCATTCAGCATCGTTCACACCCTCTTAAGCCTTAGCCCCACCCATCTCCTTAAGGATTGTGAGGCCATGTGCTAAACAGTGAGGACGGTAGTGTACAACCAAATATTTCAAGACTAAAGGGTGGTTTATACTAATTCTATCGACATGTCTGTATACAGTTGTCGCAATGACATCATGAACATTCTATTGTCGTTGTTGTTATGAAAAAGTATGAACCAAAAATGAAAGTCTGCATGACATCAGCAACCTGGGGGTCCAAAATAGCATAACTGGTGCATTTCAACAGCAATATCCACTGGCTATAAGGTGAATGCACCAATTTGTAAGTCGCTCTGGATAAGACCGTCTGTAAATGACGTAAATGTAAAATGTAAATGTAAATAAACACATCAGTTTAAAATGAATTTAGTATATGTCAAAATAGCAACCAGGCAACTAAAAGCAACTTTCTAAACTATGTTTTTGGTTTGTTTCTAGCTTGTTAGAAGGTGTAAACGGTACAGTGAAAAGGTTACTTGCATAGTGGAGTCTTTTGTTTAGTCATGTAGCTAGCTAGCTAGTTAAACAACAAACCATAATCCCAACTCTTAACATTACTACCCTGCGTGAATCTACAGTTAGCTAAAGCTAACCAACTAGCTAGGTTCAATGTTAGATAGCGAGCTAACATTAGGCCATAACTAGCAATGCAAATGCCTCTGAGATACGAATAACATTACTACACAAATCAAACATGCAACGTTAGCTAGCGAGCAAGCCAGCCAGCCAGCCAGCTAATGTTAGCTAGATAACATTAGCTTTAACTTGCAATGAAAATGACTTTCTGCCAAAATTAGAAATGTATAATATCTGAAAATGTAAATAGCTAGACTTTCTTACATGGATGAACACTTTCCCCTTTCTGTCACGGATGCCATGGTTGCCCTTAGTTTGAAGATGTAATCCAGAAAGGTGTTTTATACAACAGCCTTTTGTGTTCTCTTTTTGACTCCCTCCGCATTTCCAATCAAACGCCAGAATTTTCTCCATCTCCTTAGCTATCATACTCTGCTTCCACAGGGCATTCCACTGTTTTTTAAACTCGGTCCTCCAGAAATTGGAGAGCCTTAGCAACACTTGTGCAGATCTTCGGGATATCTTTCAACTAAGCCACTTTAGAAAGGATTACCTACACATACTAAATAGCTCGTTATAGACAGAAGTATGCTAAATGGCAGACAAATCCAAACTCATCTCTCGGCATGTCCAGCCCATCCATTATCGCAGCCAATCATGGGTAGTGGAAAAGTTCCTGTCTTTGTCGTGGCTAAACCAACTAGGCTTGTAATTTCACAATTTTATTTGTTTTAAGAGATAGCATATCAATTTGTTTTTAAGGAACATGAAAGTTCACCTGTTCCAGAAGGCATTTCTGCCAAAGAATGCATTTTGATTAAAATAAAAAATAAAAAATACTTGAAATGCCTCTCCTGTGAAGTAGTGATGGGCGACATAGGCCTAGTTTCCTGAAATGAGTCACAAATATCCTTTAAAAAGGACCAACGACGCAAGCAACACACACATACATTCACAGAATGCACAAATAAACAAAAAAAAGTATATTATCTAACAACATGTTAATAATTCCTCTCTCCCTGTCTCTGTCCTTTTAGCCAGGAGAGATCATCTTTGGTGACGGCTGCTCCAAGCTGTGTCGTTGTGCCGGAAACTACACCCTGGACTGTGTGGACAACTCCTGCTCTCCCACGGAGGAGTGCCGCAACGGTGCATGCTATCCTAAAGGTACTGTTATCTGAGTTATAATGACTTGTATTAGCTGAGTTATCATAACTTGTATTAGCCCAGTTATTATAACTTGTAATAGATCAGTTATCATAACTTGTATTAGCTCAGTTATCATAACTTGTAAAAGCTCAGTTATCATAACTTATATTAGCTGAGTTGTCATAATTTGTATTAGCTCAGTTATCATACCTTGTATTAGCTGTGTTATCATAACTTGTATTAGCTGAGTTATCATAACTTCTATTACCTCAGATATCATAAGTTGTATTAGCTCAGTTATTGTATTAGCTAAGTTATCATAACTTGTATTAACTGTGTTATAATAACTTGTATTATCTCAGTTATCTTAACTTGAATTAGCTCACTTATCATAACTTGTATTAGGTCACTTATAATAACTTGTATAAAGATGAAAGGTTCTTAGAATCAATTATATTGTTAAGGAGTACCATCGTGAAACCCTTGGAAATATCCAACTTACAGTAAAGTGGATCGTTCCTAGAGTTTGATTCCTAGCTATGCAAACAGACAGCCATATATACAATAAACATGTATTATGTGTGGCTTGGAGAACACTATTTACATCATGTCAGGCATCACTTGGTGAAAAAAGAACCCAAACTATGTGAACACTGAGTCAGTATTCTTTCCACCAGCCAATTACTAATCTCACTCACAACTTTATATCACTATTCCCCCCAGCCACCTCTACCTGTGTAGCATCTGGCGACCCTCACTACACCACCTTCGACAAGAAGAAGTACAACTTCATGGGGAACTGCAGCTACCTGATGTCAGAGCCCTGTAACCACACGTCAGTGCCTCACTACGAGGTGCATGCCGACAATGAAAACCGCTTCAACAACCCAACCATCTCCTACCTGAAGGCTGTGCATGTGTATGTGCGCAGCGTGAAGATCTCCATCCTGAAGGGAGGCACAGTGCAGGTGAGAACGAGAGGGATTGATGGAGGGATGGGGTTGGGGGTAGAGAGAGAGAGAGAAAGAGAGAGATGGAGATAGATAAGAATGACATTTGAAAATGATAAAAAACGTAACAATGGAAACAAATACTGATAAAATGCAGAGCCGATGTAAAGTAACATACAAAGTCAGGAACAGTTTTGTCATTCTATTGAATAAATCTTTATTGTCACCAAAGGGAAATTCCTGAGCAGCATTAAATATATTGAACAAAAATATAAAGGAAACATGTAAAGTGCTGCTCCCATTTTTAATGAGATGAAATATATGATCCCAGAAATGTTCCATATGCACAAAAAGCTTACTTATTTGAATTGTTATGCACAAATTTGTGTACATCCCTGTTAGTGAGCATTTCATCCTTTGTCAAGATAATGCATTCACATGACAGGTGTGGTATTTCAAGAAGCGGATTAAACAGCATGATCATTACACAGGTGTACCTTGTGCTGGGGATAATAAAAGGCCACTCTAAAATATGCAGTTTTGTCAAATAACACAATGCCAGAGGTGTCTCAAGTCTTTATGGAGCGTGCAATTGTCATGCTGACTGCTGGAGTGCCCACCAGAGCTGTTTCCAGAGAACTGAATGTTCATTTCTCTACCATAAGCCACCTCCAACGTCGTTTTAGAGAATTTGGTGGTACGTCCAACCGGCCTCACAAACGCAAACCATGTGTAACCACGCCAACCCAGGACCTCCACATCTGGCTTCTTCACCTGCGGGATCGTCAGAGGGGGGATGGGGTGTGCTCAGGAGTATTTCTGTCTGCAGTAAAACCCCTTTGTAGGGACAAAGTCATTGGCTGGGTCTGGCTCCCCAGTGGGTTTACCTAGCTGCCAAGTGGATGGGCCTATGCCCTCCCAGGCCCACCCATGGCTGCGCCCCTGCCCAGTCATGTGAAATCCATTGATTAGGGCCTAATTAATTTTTTTCAATTGACTGATTTCCTTATTTGAACTAAAACTCAGTAAAATCTTTGAAATTGTTGCATGTTGCGTTAATTTCTTTGTTAATTATACATAAAAATTCATGCAAAACACAGACATTGGACAGCTTAAAAATAGGAAAGCTAAAAAGCATGCCCCTCACTAACCCATGTCTGTGTCCTCTTCTCCTCCTAGTTGAATGGTACCAATGTGAACATCCCACTGACACCAGCTACAGGTGTGTCTATTTTGAAGTCTGGTAAACACTACACTGTAGCCATGGACTTTGGTGTGACCGTACGATATGACGGAAACCACTACATGGACATCAAAGTCATCAAGGAGTGAGTCAAAACTGCTTCACACACACACTGAAGAAAGAGAACATACAAACACTAAAGAGAACACACACACTGAGCTAGAGAGAGAGATAGACAGAGAGAGACAGAGAGAGAGAGAGAGAGAGAGAGAGAGAGAGAGAGAGAGAGAGAGAGAGAGAGAGAGAGAGAGAGAGAGAGAGAGAGAGAGAGAGAGAGAGAGAGAGAGAGAGAGACCAAAAATGGGGTCTATGCAGCTCGGTTTCCCTATTACAGTTTTGGTGACCCCGACATGATATACCCTAAAAATAGCTATAATAACACAACAAAAAACATAGAAACCAAATAGAAACTTCTCACATTGTAATATTTTTATTTTATAAAGTTGTCATTACAATGCTTGAGAAAATCCTTGACTCATAGGCCAATTTTCTCCTCTGTATTCAGCTATAAAGACAAGCTGTGTGGACTGTGTGGAGACTACAATGGAAACTCCAAAGATGACTTCAGGAAACCAGACGGTTCTCTGACCACCAACCCCAATGACTTTGGACACAGCTGGGTCACACATCCCAAGTTAGTCTTGCCACCATTTACACACACACACACACACACACACACACACACACACACACACACACACACACACACACACACACACACACACACACACACACACACACACACAAACACACACACACACACACACACACACACACACACACACACACACGGACACAGACACAGACACACACACACACACACAGGCACTCACATATAACAACTACACACACACAGGCACTCACACACAACTGATTCACTCTGTCTCTCACTCCAGTTGTAACAAGAAGCCCAACACCACCGTCCCAGGCTGTACTGATGATGAACTGGACAGGTATGAGAGCTCTGGCTACTGCGGCATGCTACTGGACAAGAACGGACCGTTCGCTGTCTGTCACCCCAAGGTCAACCCCAATGTGAGTAACTACCGTAATGTGTGGTATATAGTGTCTTACCCCAATGTGTGTAATTACTGTAATGTATGGTGTATAGGTTCTTTACGATAAAATAAAGTTTGTTTAATGTGTGAAATCTCACTCCCAAGAAAGACATTTTGCAAATGTATAGACACATTTAGTTTAGGAATGTTTAAATACGTTTTATACAATTTAATTCAAATAACTTTATTTTTGCACGTAAGTAACCAAAACCTCCAAGCTTTGTGAGCAAATCGATGACGCGTGTACCTTTATGTGTGTCTATTTCAGAGTTTCTTCCAGGACTGTCTGTTTGACCTGTGCGAGCTGGATGGTGCTCAACCCATTCTGTGTGAGTCCATCGAGTCCTACGTCAACGAGTGTCAGGACCGAGGAGTCACCATCGGAACCTGGAGGAACAGCACTTTCTGCCGTGAGAATTGATCAGTGTTGGGGTCAATTCCATTTAAATTCCAGTCATTTCAGAAAATAAACCAAATTCTCATTACAAATATTCCTCACTAAAAAGCATGAAAGATAATGGAAATTGGTATTTCGATGTACTTCCTGAATTGACTGGAATTGCAGTGGAATTGACCCCAACCCTGGAACAGATACATGTTATACATGATAATAACAAGGAAGAGACGGATATTGATGATGAAGATGGGAATTGTAGTGATTAATATAATAATCATTCATTCACTCACCAAAGACCCTGCTGCTATTAGCACGTCAAAGAACAAACAATCCACTCAAACAGTACTATTCCGTATAATCAACAAATTCATTACTAAGCGACAGTCATGTTTTAAAGTAGACCTATCTCCTAATGTCTCCTCTTCCCTCCTTCTCTCCAGCTCTGACATGCCCCCCCAACAGTCAGTACGTGCCCTGTGCCGCCCCTTGTCAGCCCACCTGTGCCTCCAGACCCCCCACGGGGTGTGATGCTCCCTGTTCAGAGGGTTGTGTGTGTGACCCTGGTTACATCCTCAGCGCTGGGAAGTGTGTCAAAGAGAACACCTGTGGCTGCAAACACACCAACGGACAGTACTACGAGGTGAGTGTGTTGTGTGCGTGTTTGTGTGTTTATGTGTGTGTGTCAAGTGATGGACATAGTGTGTGTGTGTGACGTGTATATAACCAACCAGCAACCAATCACTGATTAACTATTGTCTCTCCCTCCATCTCTCCCCCTCCCTCCTTCCCTCCCTCTCCCCCCTCTCTCCCTCCAGCCTGGTGAGGAGTGGTACGTGGAGGACTGTCAGATGAAATGTTACTGTAACGCTCCCTTCGTCACCTGCAGTCCCTCTGATTGCCCTCCAATGCACGAGTGTAAGGTCCAGGGTGGAGAGCTGGACTGCTACCCTACAAGTAAGTCCCCTTACATAAACAGTCTGTACAAACACCCACAAATACTCAAAATGGTGTTTTGACGTCTGACGTGTTGGAAGTCAGGGTAGGTTACCAGGCTGTGATCATATGAGTTGACCAGACAGCACAAACTGATCTGAGACTAGGCTATAATGTCTCTCTCTCTTATATCTCATGATGTCTCCCTCTATCCCTCAGCCCCAACTACAGTCAAACCAACTACTCCCAAACCAACTACACCTAAACCAACTACTCCCAAGCCTACTACCCCAAAACCTCCAACCACAAAACCACCAGGTGAGATTAACAGACAATCACCTGTTCTCATTCTCACGATCAGATTCAGAATCCAATTTCTGTATTTGCACAAATCGATGAATTGGTTACCTAATCATTCCTGATATTAACCCCTTGTCTCCCTTCCACCCCACCCCCTTATCCTCTCTTCTTTGCCTTTCTCCCTCCCTCTCTCCCCCACACCCAATCCTCCTCTCCCTCTCTCCCCCTAACCCATTCTCCTCTCCCTCTCCCCCCCCCCCCACCCCATTCTCCTCTCCATCTCTCCCCCAATAGTGACGTGCCCTCCCAATGCTGAGTACATAGAGTGTGGCCCAGCCTGCATCCCCAGCTGTAAGGAACCCTCCACCAACTGCACTGGCTCCTGTATCAGTGCGTGTTTCTGTAAGCCAGGCTTCGTGTTCAAAGGCAGACGCTGTGTCCCCATAGAAACCTGTGGCTGTCTGGAGGGAGGTGACTACTATGAGGTACGAGACCATCTGGGATTGTTAGTCTGTGGTTAAGAATGTACAACATGATAGAATATGACACAATACAATGTGATACACAATATTATATGTGATATACCATACGGAATACCATACGATATATGATACACTATATACGATGTGATACACAATAACATACGATATCATATGATACACTACTTTTACTGTCCAGAATGTCCACTCACATGGAAATTGATGTTGCTCAGGTCAGCACATCACCAATGTGACCAACCGCCTCGATTCAATCTTATGTTGCAAAATTTGAAATTGTATTTTTTACATTGGTTGAAAATAGAGGCTCAGAGCTACAAAATTGTATATCATACACTGCAGTTCAGGAACAATGGGAAAGTAATTCTGCTTTGAAAGTTGATAAACTTGTAACCCCACTTTTGAGAAAATGGCCCTTGAATGTTTTGGGACACCTACTGGAGAGCTCTTCTATGTGTACACCCATTCAGCATCGTTCACACCCTCTTAAGCCTTAGCCCCACCCATCTCCTTAAGGATTGTGAGGCCATGTGCTAAACAGTGAGGACGATAGTGTACAACCAAATATTTCAAGACTAAAGGCTGGTTTATACTAATTCTATCGACATGTCTGTATACAGTTGTCGCAATGACATCATGAACATTCTATTGTCGTTGTTGTTATGAAAAAGTATGAACCAAAAATGAAAGTCTGCATGACATCAGCAGCCTGGGGGTCTAAAATAGCATAACTGGTGCCTTTTAACAGCAATAAACACATCAGTTAAAAAATGAATTTAGTATATGTCAATCTAGCAAACCAGGCAACTAAAAGCAACTTTCTAAACTATGTTTTTGGTTCGTTTCTAGCTTGTTAGAAGGTATAAACGGTACAGTGAAAAGGTTACTTGCATAGTGGAGTCTTTTGTTTAGACATGTAGCTAGCTAGCTAGTTAAACAACAAACCATAATCCCAACTCTTAACATTACTACCCTGCGTGAATCTACAGTTACCTAAGCTAACCAACTAGCTAGGTTCAATGTTAGATAGCGAGCTAACATTAGGCCATAACTAGCAATGCAAATGCCTCTGAGATACGAATAACATTACTACACAAATCAAACATGCAACGTTAGCTAGCGAGCAAGCCAGCCAGCCAGCCAGCTAATGTTAGCTAGATAACATTAGCTTTAACTTGCAATGAAAATGACTTTCTGCCAAAATTAGAAATGTATAATGTCTGAAAATGTAAATAGCTAGACTTTCTTACATGGATGAACACTTTCCCCTTTCTGTCACGGATGCCATGGTTGCCCTTAGTTTGAAGATGTAATCCAGAAAGGTGTTTTATACAACAGCCTTTTGTGTTCTCTTTTCGACTCCCTCCGCATTTCCAATCAAACGCCAGAATTTTCTCCATCTCCTTAGCTATCATACTCTGCTTCCACAGGGCATTCCACTGTTTTTTAAACTCGGTCCTCCAGAAATTGGAGAGCCTTAGCAACACTTGTGCAGATCTTCGGGATATCTTTCAACTAAGCCACTTTAGAAAGGATTACCTACACATACTAAATAGCTCGTTATAGACAGAAGTATAATAAATGGCAGAAAAATCCAAACTCATCTCTCGGCATGTCCAGCCCATCCAATATCGCAGCCAATCATGGGTTGTGGAAAAGTTCCTGTCTTTGTCGTGGCTAAACCAACTAGGCTTGTAATTTCACAATTGTATTTGTTTTAAGAGATAGCGTATCAATTTGTTTTTAAGGCACATGAAAGTTCACCTGTTCCAGAAGGCATTTCTGCCAAAGAATGCATTTTGATTAAAAATAAAAAATAAAAAATACTTGAAATGCCTCTCCTGTGAAGTAGTGATGGGCGACATAGGCCTAGTTTCCTGAAACGAGTCACAAATATCCTTTAAAAAGGACCAACGACGCAAGGAACACACACATACATTCACAGAATGCACAAATAAACAAAAAAAATGTATATTATCTAACAACATGTTAATAATTCCTCTCTCCCTGTCTCTGTCCTTTTAGCCAGGAGAGATCATCTTTGGTGACGGCTGCTCCAAGCTGTGTCGTTGTGCCGGAAACTACACCCTGGACTGTGTGGACAACTCCTGCTCTCCCACGGAGGAGTGCCGCAACGGTGCATGCTATCCTAAAGGTACTGTTATCTGACTTATAATGACTTGTATTAGCTGAGTTATCATAACTTGTATTAGCCCAGTTATTATAACTTGTAATAGATCAGTTATCATAACTTGTATTAGCTCAGTTATCATAACTTGTAAAAGCTCAGTTATCATAACTTGTATTAGCTGAGTTGTCGTAATTTGTATTAGCTCAGTTATCATACCTTGTATTAGCTGTGTTATCATAACTTGTATTAGCTGAGTTATCATAACTTCTATTACCTCAGATATCATAAGTTGTATTAGCTCAGTTATTGTATTAGCTAAGTTATCATAACTTGTATTAACTGTGTTATAATAACTTGTATTATCTCAGTTATCTTAACTTGAATTAGCTCACTTATCATAACTTGTATTAGGTCACTTATAATAACTTGAATTAGCTCACTTATCATAACTTGTATTAGGTCACTTATAATAACTTGTATAAAGATGAAAGGTTCTTAGAATCAATTATATTGTTAAGGAGTACCATCGTGAAACCCTTGGAAACATCCAACTTACAGTAAAGTGGATCGTTCCTAGAGTTTGATTCCTAGCTATGCAAACAGACAGCCATATATACAGTAAACATGTATTATGTGTGGCTTGGAGAACAGTATTTACATAATGTCAGGCATCACTTGGTGAAAAAACGAACCCAAACTATGTGAACACTGAGTCAGTATTCTTTCCACCAGCCAATTACTAATCTCACTCACAACTTTATATCACTATTCCCCCCAGCCACCTCTACCTGTGTAGCATCTGGCGACCCTCACTACACCACCTTCGACAAGAAGAAATACAACTTCATGGGGAACTGCAGCTACCTGATGTCAGAGCCCTGTAACCACACGTCAGTGCCTCACTACGAGGTGCATGCCGACAATGAAAACCGCTTCAACAACCCAACCATCTCCTACCTGAAGGCTGTGCATGTGTATGTGCGCAGCGTGAAGATCTCCATCCTGAAGGGAGGCACAGTGCAGGTGAGAACGAGAGGGATTGATGGAGGGATGGGGTTGGGGGTAGAGAGAGAGAGAGAAAGAGAGAGATGGAGATAGATAAGAATGACATTTGAAAATGTTTAAAAACGTAACAATGGAAACAAATACTGATAAAATGCAGAGCCGATGTAAAGTAACATACAAAGTCAGGAACAGTTTGTCATTCTATTGAATAAATCTTTATTGTCACCAAAGGCAAATTCCTGAGCAGCATTAAATATATTGAACAAAAATATAAAGGAAACATGTAAAGTGCTGCTCCCATTTTTAATGAGATGAAATATATGATCCCAGAAATGTTCCATACGCACAAAAAGCTTATTTATTTGAATTGTTATGCCCAATTTTGTGTACATCCCTGTTAGTGAGCATTTCATCCTTTGTCAAGATAATGCATTAACTTGACAGGTGTGGTATTTCAAGTAGCGGATTAAACAGCATGATCATTACACAGGTGTACCTTGTGCTGGGGACAATAAAAGGCCACTCTAAAATATGCAGTTTTGTCAAATAACACAATGCCAGAGGTGTCTCAAGTCTTTATGGAGCGTGCAATTGTCATGCTGACTGCTGGAGTGCCCACCAGAGCTGTTTCCAGAGAATTGAATGTTCATTTCTCTACCATAAGCCGTTTTAGAGAATTTGGTGGTAAGTCCAACCGGCCTCACAAACACAAACCATGAGTAACCACGCCAACCCAGGACCTCCATATCTGGCTTCTTCACCTGCGGGATCGTCAGAGGGGGGATGGGGTGTGCTCAGGAGTATTTCTGTCTGCAGTAAAACCCCTTTGTAGGGACAAAGTCATTGGCTGGGTCTGGCTCCCCAGTGGGTTTACCTAGCTGCCAAGTGGATGGGCCTATGCCCTCCCAGGCCCACCCATGGCTGCGCCCCTGCCCAGTCATGTGAAATCCATTGATTAGGGCCTAATTAATTTTTTTCAATTGACTGATTTCCTTATTTGAACTAAAACTCAGTAAAATCTTTGAAATTGTTGCATGTTGCGTTAAATTCTTTGTTCATTATACATAAAATTCATGCAAAACACAGACACTGGACAGCTTAAAAAGAGGAAAGCTAAAAAGCATGCCCCTCACTAACCCATGTCTGTGTCCTCTTCTCCTCCTAGTTGAATGGTACCAATGTGAACATCCCACTGACACCAGCTACAGGCGTGTCTGTTTTGAAGTCTGGTAAACACTACACTGTAGCCATGGACTTTGGTGTGACCGTACGATATGACGGAAACCACTACATGGACATCAAAGTCATCAAGGAGTGAGTCAAAACTGCTTCACACACACACTGAAGAAAGAGAACATACAAACACTGAAGAGAACACACACACTGAGCTAGAGAGAGAGAGAGAGAGAGAGAGACAGAGAGAGAGAGAGAGAGAGAGAGAGAGAGAGAGAGAGAGAGAGAGAGAGAGAGAGAGAGAGAGAGAGAGAGAGAGAGAGAGAGAGACCAAAAATGGGGTCTATGCAGCTTGGTTTCCCTATTACAGTTTTGGTGACCCCGACATGATATACCCTAAAAATAGCTATAATAACACAACACAAAACATATTAACCAAATAGAAACTTCTCACATTGTAATATTTTTATTTTATAAAGTTGTCATTACAATGCTTGAGAAAATCCTTGACTCATAGGCCAATTTTCTCCTCTGTATTCAGCTATAAAGACAAGCTGTGTGGACTGTGTGGAGACTACAATGGAAACTCCAAAGATGACTTCAGGAAACCAGACGGTTCTCTGACCACCAACCCCAATGACTTTGGACACAGCTGGGTCACAGATCCCAAGTTAGTCTGGCCACCATTTACACACACACACACACACACACACACAAACACACACACACACACACACATACACACACACACACACACACACACACACACACACACACACACACACACACACACACACACACACACACACACACACACAGGCACTCACATATAACAACTACACACACACAGGCACTCACACACAACTGATTCACTCTTTCTCTCACTCCAGTTGTAACAAGAAGCCCAACACCACCGTCCCAGGCTGTACTGATGATGAACTGGACAGGTATGAGAGCTCTGGCTACTGCGGCATGCTACTGGACAAGAACGGACCGTTCGCTGTCTGTCACCCCAAGGTCAACCCCAATGTGAGTAACTAGCGTAATGTGTGGTATATAGCGTCTTACCCCAATGTGTGTAATTACTGTAATGTATGGTGTATAGGTTCTTTACGATAAAAGAAAGTTTGTTTAATGTGTGAAATCTCACTCCCAAGAAAGACATTTTGCAAATGTATAGACACATTTAGTTTAGGAATGTTTAAATACGTTTTATACAATTTACTTCAATGAACTTTATTTTTGCACGTAAGTAACCAAAACCTCCAAGCTTTGTGAGCAAATCGATGACACTTGTACCTTTATGTGTGTCTATTTCAGAGTTTCTTCCAGGACTGTCTGTTTGACCTGTGCGAGCTGGATGGTGCTCAACCCATTCTGTGTGAGTCCATCGAGTCCTACGTCAACGAGTGTCAGGACCGAGGAGTCACCATCGGAACCTGGAGGAACAGCACTTTCTGCCGTGAGTATTGATCAGTGTTGGGGTCAATTCCATTTAAATTCCAGTCATTTCAGAAAATAAACCAAATTCTCATTCCAAATATTCCTCACTGAAAAGCATTAAAGATAATTGAAATTGGTATTTCGATGTGCTTCCTGAATTGACTGGAATTGCAGTGGAATTGACCCCAACCCTGGAACAGATTCATGTTATACATGCTAATAACAAGGAAGAGACGGATATTGATGATGAAGATGGAAATTGTAGTGATCAATATAATAATCATTCATTCACTCACCAAAGACCCTGCTGCTATTAGCACGTCAAAGACCAAACAATCCACTCAAACAGTACTATTCCGTATAATCAACAAATTCATTACTAAGCGACAGTCATGTTTTAAAGTAGACCTATCTCCTAATGTCTCCTCTTCCCTCCTTCTCTCCAGCTCTGACATGCCCCCCCAACAGTCAGTACGTGCCCTGTGCCGCCCCTTGTCAGCCCACCTGTGCCTCCAGACCCCCCACGGGGTGTGATGCTCCCTGTTCAGAGGGTTGTGTGTGTGACCCTGGTTATATCCTCAGTGCCGGGAAGTGTGTCAAAGAGAACACCTGTGGCTGCAAACACACCAACGGACAGTACTACGAGGTGAGTTTGTTGTGTGCGTGTTTGTGTGTTTATGTGTGTGTGTCAAGTGATGGACATAGTGTGTGTGTGTGTGTGACGTGTATGTAACCAACCAGCAACCAATCACTGATTAACTATTGTCTCTCCCTCCCTCCTTCCCTCCCTCTCCCCCCTCTCTCCCTCCAGCCTGGTGAGGATTGGTACGTGGAGGACTGTCAGATGAAATGTTACTGTAACGCTCCCTTCGTCACCTGCAGTCCCTCTGATTGCCCTCCAATGCACGAGTGTAAGGTCCAGGGTGGAGAGCTGGACTGCTACCCTACAAGTAAGTCCACTTACATAAACAGTCTGTACAAACACCCACAAATACTCAAAATGGTGTTTTGACGTCTGACGTGTTGGAAGTCAGGGTAGGTTACCAGGCTGTGATCATATGAGTTGACCAGACAGCACAAACTGTTCTGAGACTAGGCTATAATGTCTCTCTATCTTATATCTCATGATGTCTCCCTCTATCCCTCAGCCCCAACTACAGTCAAACCAACTACTCCCAAACCAACTACACCTAAACCAACTACTCCCAAGCCTACTACTCCAAAACCTCCAGGTGAGATTAACAGACAATCACCTGTTCTCATTCTCACGATCAGATTCAGAATCCAATTTCTGTATTCGCACAAATCGATGAATTGGTTACCTAATAATTCCTGATATTAACCCCTTGTCTCCCTTCCACCGCACCCCCTTATCCTCTCTTCTTTGCCTTTCTCCCTCCCTCTCTCCCCCCCACCCAATCCTCCTCTCCATCTCTCCCCCAATAGTGACGTGCCCTCCCAATGCTGAGTACATAGAGTGTGGCCCAGCCTGCATCCCCAGCTGTAAGGAACCCTCCACCAACTGCACTGGCTCCTGTATCAGTGCGTGTTTCTGTAAGCCAGGCTTCGTGTTCAAAGGCAGACGCTGTGTCCCCATAGAAACCTGTGGCTGTCTGGAGGGAGGTGACTACTATGAGGTACGAGACCATCTGGGATTGTTAGTCTGTGGTTAAGAATGTACAATATGATAGAATATGACACAATACAATGTGATATACAATATTATATGTGATATATCATACGGAATACCATACGATATATGATACACTATATACGATGTGATACACAATAACATACGATATCATATGATACACTACTTTTACTGTCCAGAATGTCCACTCACATGGAAATTGATGTTGCTCAGGTAAGCACATCACCAATGTGACCAACCGCCTCGATTCGGTCTTATGTTGCAAAATTTTAATTGTATTTTTTTTTTACATTGGTAGAAAATAGAGGCTCAGAGCTAGAAAATGGTATATCATACACTGCAGTTCGGGAACAATGCGAAAGTAATTCTGCTTTGAAAGTTGATAAACTTGTAACCCCACTTTTGAGAAAATGGCCCTTGAATGTTTTGGGACACCTACTGGAGAGTTCTTCTTTGTGTACACCCATTCAGCATCGTTCACACCCTCTTAAGCCTTAGCCCCACCCATCTCCTTAAGGATTGTGAGGCCATGTGCTAAACAGTGAGGACAGTAGTGTACAACCAAATATTTCAAGACTAAAGGCTGGTTTATACTACTTCTATCAACATGTCTGTATACAGTTGTCGCAATGACATCATGAACATTCTATTGTCGTTGTTGTTATGAAAAAGTATGAACCAAAAATGAAAGTCTGCATGACATCAGCAACCTGGGGGTCCAAAATAGCATAACTGGTGCATTTTAACAGCAATATCCCACTGGCTATAAGGTGAATGCACCAATTTGTAAGTCGCTCTGGATAAGACCGTCTGTTAAATGACGTAAATGTAAAATGTAAATGTAAATAAACACATCAGTTTAAAAATGAATTTAGTATATGTCAATCTAGCAAACCAGGCAACTAAAAGCAACTTTCTAAACTATGTTTTTGGTTCGTTTCTAGCTTGTTAGAAGGTGTAAACGGTACAGTGAAAAGGTTACTTGCATAGTGGAGTCTTTTGTTTAGTCATGTAGCTAGCTAGCTAGTTAAACAACAAACCATAATCCCAACTCTTAACATTACTACCCTGCGTGAATCTACAGTTAGCTAAAGCTAACCAACTAGCTAGGTTCAATGTTAGATAGCGAGCTAACATTAGGCCATAACTAGCAATGCAAATGCCTCTGAGATACGAATAACATTACTACACAAATCAAACATGCAACGTTAGCTAGCGTTAGCTTTAACTTGCAATGAAAATGACTTTCTGCCAAAATTAGAAATGTATAATATCTGAAAATGTAAATAGCTAGACTTTCTTACATGGATGAACACTTTTCCCTCTCTGTCACGGATGCCATGGTTGCCCTTAGTTTGAAGATGTAATCCAGAAAGGTGTTTTATACAACAGCCTTTTGTGTTCTCTTTTCGACTCCCTCCGCATTTGCAATCAAACGCCAGAATTTTCTCCATCTCCTTAGCTATCATACTCTGCTTCCACAGGGCATTCCACTGTTTATTAAACTCGGTCCTCCAGAAATTGGAGAGCAACACTTGTGCAGTTCTTCGGGATATCTTTCAACTAAGCCACTTTAGAAAGGATTACCTACACATACTAAATAGCTCGTTATAGACAGAAGTGTGCTAAATGGCAGACAAATCCAAACTCATCTCTCGGCATGTCCAGCCCATCCATTATCGCAGCCAATCATGGGTAGTGGAAAAGTTCCTGTCTTTGTCGTGGCTAAACCAACTAGGCTTGTAATTTCACAATTTTATTTGTTTTAAGAGATAGCATATACGTTTGTTTTTAAGGCACATGAAAGTTCACCTGTTCCAGAAGGCATTTCTGCCAAAGAATGCATTTTGATTACAAAAAAAATGCCTCTCCTGTGAAGTAGTGATGGGCGACATAGGCCTAGTTTCCTGAAACGAGTCACAAATATCCTTTAAAAAGGACCAACGACGCAAGGAACACACACATACATTCACAGAATGCACAAATAAACAAAAAAAAGTATATTATCTAACAACATGTTAATAATTCCTCTCTCCCTGTCTCTGTCCTTTTAGCCAGGAGAGATCATCTTTGGTGACGGCTGCTCCAAGCTGTGTCGTTGTGCCGGAAACTACACCCTGGACTGTGTGGACAACTCCTGCTCTCCCACGGAGGAGTGCCGCAACGGTGCATGCTATCCTAAAGGTACTGTTATCTGACTTATAATGACTTGTATTAGCTGAGTTATCATAACTTGTATTAGCCCAGTTATTATAACTTGTAATAGATCAGTTATCATAACTTGTATTAGCTCAGTTATCATAACTTGTAAAAGCTCAGTTATCATAACTTGTATTAGCTGAGTTGTCGTAATTTGTATTAGCTCAGTTATCATACCTTGTATTAGCTGTGTTATCATAACTTGTATTAGCTGAGTTATCATAACTTCTATTACCTCAGATATCATAAGTTGTATTAGCTCAGTTATTGTATTAGCTAAGTTATCATAACTTATATTAACTGTGTTATAATAACTTGTATTAGCTCAGTTATCTTAACTTGAATTAGCTCACTTATCATAACTTGTATTAGGTCACTTATAATAACTTGTATAAAAATGAAAGGTTCTTAGAATCAATTATATTGTTAAGGAGTACCATCGTGAAACCCTTGGAAATATCCAACTTACAGTAAAGTGGATCGTTCCTAGAGTTTGATTCCTAGCTATGCAAACAGACAGCCATATATACAGTAAACATGTATTATGTGTGGCTTGGAGAACACTATTTACATCATGTCAGGCATCACTTGGTGAAAAAACTAACCCAAACTATGTGAACACTGAGTCAGTATTCTTTCCACCAGCCAATTACTAATCTCACTCACAACTTTATATCACTATTCCCCCCAGCCACCTCTACCTGTGTAGCATCTAGCGACCCTCACTACACCACCTTCGACAAGAAGAAGTACAACTTCATGGGGAACTGCAGCTACCTGATGTCAGAGCCCTGTAACCACACGTCAGTGCCTCACTACGAGGTGCATGCCGACAATGAAAACCGCTTCAACAAACCAACCATCTCCTACCTGAAGGCTGTGCATGTGTATGTGCGCAGCGTGAAGATCTCCATCCTGAAGGGAGGCACAGTGCAGGTGAGAACGAGAGGGATTGATGGAGGGATGGGGTTGGGGGTAGAGAGAGAGAGAGAGAGAGAGAGAGAGAGAGAGAGAGAGAGAGAGATGGAGATAGATAAGAATGACATTTGAAAATGTTTAAAAACATAACAATGGAAACAAATACTGATAAAATGCAGAGCCGATGTAAAGTAACATACACAGTCAAAAACATATGGAAATGTCTGCTCTACCCAAAATTACAACCAAATAATTGCAGCCTTACCGCAAAAGTGGAAGAGGAAAGTGGAAGGGGGAGAAAGTAAGGAACTTGTCTGTCGGCCTTGCATTAAAGAACATAATTGGTTAACGAAAACTGTGATAAATAGAAAAGTATATCAGTTTCACTTAAGGACCAAAGGATTGACAGCCGTCCCATATAGATTGCAAAATAGTTGGGAAGAGATCTTTGACGTACCGATCCCATGGCATAGTGTTTATGAACTGACACGCAAAACGACACCGGATTCAAAAATTAGAATCTTTCAATTTAAATTATTATATAAAATTCTTGCTACCAATAGAATGTTATTTATATGGGGGATACAATCTTCCCAGCTCTGCAGGTTTTGCTGTGAAGAGACAGAATCATTAGATCATTTGTTTTGGTTCTGTCCATTTGTAGCTTGTTTTTGGACACAGGTCCAGGAATGGCTAAAGGATTGCAATATTAACCTGGAACTAACCTTGCAGATAGCATTACTGGGTGATCTGAAAAGTCATAGTCAATCAATCAATAATATAATAATACTTTTAGCAAAAATGTTTATTTTTAATTCACAATCTGTAGAAGCAATGAGAATAGAAAGGTTCAGAATTTTTGTAAAACATCACATTACGGTCGAAATATATATGGCAAATAGAAATCCTATATGGATGGTGTTAAGAGATAGATGGGAGGTATTGAATAGAGTTGAAGGATGGGACTAGTAACAAATAACAACAAATAATAACAAAGATAGCTAATAATGTAAGCATACTGTGTCCATAATAAGTATATAGGTTGTATGTTGGGAGCTTTTGGGAAGGAGCACAGTTAGAAAGATATGGCATATAGAAGCAAACCGGATGGACACCATGAAAATGATCGGAGAGGTTGAGAGTAGAAGAAGATCAGGAGCAAAAAAAAAAAAAAAATATATATATATATATATATATATATATATATATATAATAGAATTATTGTAAAATTAACTCTGTCCATAAGGTGTAGATAGTAAGTATAGACCAGAAGTAGAGGCCTGGGCATTGTTGTTCACTAATTTACTCCAAGTAGGGAAAGGATGGTGGGGTTGAAAAGTAATAAAGGGGAGTATATATATAAAAAAATTAAATAAACATGGGGGATTGGAAGTGATGCAGACAATTACATTCATAGAAGATACAATCTATCTGCAATATTAAGCTGATCCATTCCCCCCAAAAAAAAATAAAAAATAAAAAATAAGAAATAAAAAAATAAAAAATAAAGAACAGTCAAAAACAGTCAAGAACAGTTTGTCATTCTATTGAATAAATCTTTATTGTCACCAAAGGGAAATTCCTGAGCAGCATTAAATATATTGAACAAAAATATAAAGGAAACATGTAAAGTGCTGCTCCCATTTTTAATGAGATGAAATATATGATCCCAGAAATGTTCCATACGCACAAAGAGCTTATTTATATGAATTGTTATGCACAAATGTGTGTACATCCCTGTTAGTGAGCATTTCATCCTTTGTCAAGATAATGCATTCACATGACAGGTATGGTATTTCAAGAAGCGGATTAAACAGCATGATCATTACACAGGTGTACCTTGTGCTGGGGACAATAAAAGGCCACTCTAAAATATGCAGTTTTGTCAAATAACACAATGCCAGAGGTGTCTCAAGTCTTTATGGAGCGTGCAATTGTAATGCTGACTGCTGGAGTGCCCACCAGAGCTGTTTCCAGAGAACTGAATGTTCATTTCTCTACCATAAGCCACCTCCAACGTCGTTTTAGAGAATTTGGTGGTACGTCCAACCGGCCTCACAAACGCAAACCATGTGTAACCACACCAACCCAGGACCTCCACATCTGGCTTCTTCACCTGCGGGATCGTCAGAGGGGGGATGGGGTGTGCTCAGGAGTATTTCTGTCTGCAGTAAAACCCCTTTGTAGGGACAAACTCATTGGCTGGGACTGGCTCCCCAGAGGTTTACCTAGCGGCCAAGTGGATGGGCCTATGCCCTCCCAGGCCCACCCATGGCTGTGCCCCTACCCAGTCATGTGAAATCCATTGATTAGGGCCTAATTTTTTTTTCAATTGACTGATTTCCTTATTTGAACTAAAATTCAGTAAAATCTTAGAAATTGTTGCATGTTGCGTTAAATTCTTTGTTCATTATACATAAAATTCATGCAAAACACAAATACTGGACAGCTTAAAAATAGGAAAGCTAAAAAGCATGCCCCTCACTAACCCATGTCTGTGTCCTCTTCTCCTCCTAGTTGAATGGTACCAATGTGAACATCCCACTGACACCAGCTACAGGCGTGTCTGTTTTGAAGTCTGGTAAACACTACACTGTAGCCATGGACTTTGGTGTGACCGTACGATATGACGGAAACCACTACATGGACATCAAAGTCATCAAGGAGTGAGTCAAAACTGCTTCACACACACACTGAAGAAAGAGAACATACAAACACTGAAGAGAACACACACACTGAGCTAGAGAGAGAGAGAGAGAGAGAGAGAGAGACAGAGAGAGAGAGAGAGAGAGAGAGAGAGAGAGAGAGAGAGAGAGAGAGAGAGAGAGAGACCAAAAATGGGGTCTATGCAGCTTGGTTTCCCTATTACAGTTTTGGTGACCCCGACATGATATACCCTAAAAATAGCTATAATAACACAACACAAAACATATTAACCAAATAGAAACTTCTCACATTGTAATATTTTTATTTTATAAAGTTGTCATTACAATGCTTGAGAAAATCCTTGACTCATAGGCCAATTTTCTCCTCTGTATTCAGCTATAAAGACAAGCTGTGTGGACTGTGTGGAGACTACAATGGAAACTCCAAAGATGACTTCAGGAAACCAGACGGTTCTCTGACCACCAACCCCAATGACTTTGGACACAGCTGGGTCACAGATCCCAAGTTAGTCTGGCCACCATTTACACACACACACACACACACACACAAACACACACACACACACACACACATACACACACACACACACACACACACACACACACACACACACACACACACACACACACACACACACACACACACACACACACACACAGGCACTCACATATAACAACTACACACACACAGGCACTCACACACAACTGATTCACTCTTTCTCTCACTCCAGTTGTAACAAGAAGCCCAACACCACCGTCCCAGGCTGTACTGATGATGAACTGGACAGGTATGAGAGCTCTGGCTACTGCGGCATGCTACTGGACAAGAACGGACCGTTCGCTGTCTGTCACCCCAAGGTCAACCCCAATGTGAGTAACTAGCGTAATGTGTGGTATATAGCGTCTTACCCCAATGTGTGTAATTACTGTAATGTATGGTGTATAGGTTCTTTACGATAAAAGAAAGTTTGTTTAATGTGTGAAATCTCACTCCCAAGAAAGACATTTTGCAAATGTATAGACACATTTAGTTTAGGAATGTTTAAATACGTTTTATACAATTTACTTCAATGAACTTTATTTTTGCACGTAAGTAACCAAAACCTCCAAGCTTTGTGAGCAAATCGATGACACTTGTACCTTTATGTGTGTCTATTTCAGAGTTTCTTCCAGGACTGTCTGTTTGACCTGTGCGAGCTGGATGGTGCTCAACCCATTCTGTGTGAGTCCATCGAGTCCTACGTCAACGAGTGTCAGGACCGAGGAGTCACCATCGGAACCTGGAGGAACAGCACTTTCTGCCGTGAGTATTGATCAGTGTTGGGGTCAATTCCATTTAAATTCCAGTCATTTCAGAAAATAAACCAAATTCTCATTCCAAATATTCCTCACTGAAAAGCATTAAAGATAATTGAAATTGGTATTTCGATGTGCTTCCTGAATTGACTGGAATTGCAGTGGAATTGACCCCAACCCTGGAACAGATTCATGTTATACATGCTAATAACAAGGAAGAGACGGATATTGATGATGAAGATGGAAATTGTAGTGATCAATATAATAATCATTCATTCACTCACCAAAGACCCTGCTGCTATTAGCACGTCAAAGACCAAACAATCCACTCAAACAGTACTATTCCGTATAATCAACAAATTCATTACTAAGCGACAGTCATGTTTTAAAGTAGACCTATCTCCTAATGTCTCCTCTTCCCTCCTTCTCTCCAGCTCTGACATGCCCCCCCAACAGTCAGTACGTGCCCTGTGCCGCCCCTTGTCAGCCCACCTGTGCCTCCAGACCCCCCACGGGGTGTGATGCTCCCTGTTCAGAGGGTTGTGTGTGTGACCCTGGTTATATCCTCAGTGCCGGGAAGTGTGTCAAAGAGAACACCTGTGGCTGCAAACACACCAACGGACAGTACTACGAGGTGAGTTTGTTGTGTGCGTGTTTGTGTGTTTATGTGTGTGTGTCAAGTGATGGACATAGTGTGTGTGTGTGTGTGACGTGTATGTAACCAACCAGCAACCAATCACTGATTAACTATTGTCTCTCCCTCCCTCCTTCCCTCCCTCTCCCCCCTCTCTCCCTCCAGCCTGGTGAGGATTGGTACGTGGAGGACTGTCAGATGAAATGTTACTGTAACGCTCCCTTCGTCACCTGCAGTCCCTCTGATTGCCCTCCAATGCACGAGTGTAAGGTCCAGGGTGGAGAGCTGGACTGCTACCCTACAAGTAAGTCCACTTACATAAACAGTCTGTACAAACACCCACAAATACTCAAAATGGTGTTTTGACGTCTGACGTGTTGGAAGTCAGGGTAGGTTACCAGGCTGTGATCATATGAGTTGACCAGACAGCACAAACTGTTCTGAGACTAGGCTATAATGTCTCTCTATCTTATATCTCATGATGTCTCCCTCTATCCCTCAGCCCCAACTACAGTCAAACCAACTACTCCCAAACCAACTACACCTAAACCAACTACTCCCAAGCCTACTACTCCAAAACCTCCAGGTGAGATTAACAGACAATCACCTGTTCTCATTCTCACGATCAGATTCAGAATCCAATTTCTGTATTCGCACAAATCGATGAATTGGTTACCTAATAATTCCTGATATTAACCCCTTGTCTCCCTTCCACCGCACCCCCTTATCCTCTCTTCTTTGCCTTTCTCCCTCCCTCTCTCCCCCCCACCCAATCCTCCTCTCCATCTCTCCCCCAATAGTGACGTGCCCTCCCAATGCTGAGTACATAGAGTGTGGCCCAGCCTGCATCCCCAGCTGTAAGGAACCCTCCACCAACTGCACTGGCTCCTGTATCAGTGCGTGTTTCTGTAAGCCAGGCTTCGTGTTCAAAGGCAGACGCTGTGTCCCCATAGAAACCTGTGGCTGTCTGGAGGGAGGTGACTACTATGAGGTACGAGACCATCTGGGATTGTTAGTCTGTGGTTAAGAATGTACAATATGATAGAATATGACACAATACAATGTGATATACAATATTATATGTGATATATCATACGGAATACCATACGATATATGATACACTATATACGATGTGATACACAATAACATACGATATCATATGATACACTACTTTTACTGTCCAGAATGTCCACTCACATGGAAATTGATGTTGCTCAGGTAAGCACATCACCAATGTGACCAACCGCCTCGATTCGGTCTTATGTTGCAAAATTTTAATTGTATTTTTTTTTTACATTGGTAGAAAATAGAGGCTCAGAGCTAGAAAATGGTATATCATACACTGCAGTTCGGGAACAATGCGAAAGTAATTCTGCTTTGAAAGTTGATAAACTTGTAACCCCACTTTTGAGAAAATGGCCCTTGAATGTTTTGGGACACCTACTGGAGAGTTCTTCTTTGTGTACACCCATTCAGCATCGTTCACACCCTCTTAAGCCTTAGCCCCACCCATCTCCTTAAGGATTGTGAGGCCATGTGCTAAACAGTGAGGACAGTAGTGTACAACCAAATATTTCAAGACTAAAGGCTGGTTTATACTACTTCTATCAACATGTCTGTATACAGTTGTCGCAATGACATCATGAACATTCTATTGTCGTTGTTGTTATGAAAAAGTATGAACCAAAAATGAAAGTCTGCATGACATCAGCAACCTGGGGGTCCAAAATAGCATAACTGGTGCATTTTAACAGCAATATCCCACTGGCTATAAGGTGAATGCACCAATTTGTAAGTCGCTCTGGATAAGACCGTCTGTTAAATGACGTAAATGTAAAATGTAAATGTAAATAAACACATCAGTTTAAAAATGAATTTAGTATATGTCAATCTAGCAAACCAGGCAACTAAAAGCAACTTTCTAAACTATGTTTTTGGTTCGTTTCTAGCTTGTTAGAAGGTGTAAACGGTACAGTGAAAAGGTTACTTGCATAGTGGAGTCTTTTGTTTAGTCATGTAGCTAGCTAGCTAGTTAAACAACAAACCATAATCCCAACTCTTAACATTACTACCCTGCGTGAATCTACAGTTAGCTAAAGCTAACCAACTAGCTAGGTTCAATGTTAGATAGCGAGCTAACATTAGGCCATAACTAGCAATGCAAATGCCTCTGAGATACGAATAACATTACTACACAAATCAAACATGCAACGTTAGCTAGCGTTAGCTTTAACTTGCAATGAAAATGACTTTCTGCCAAAATTAGAAATGTATAATATCTGAAAATGTAAATAGCTAGACTTTCTTACATGGATGAACACTTTTCCCTCTCTGTCACGGATGCCATGGTTGCCCTTAGTTTGAAGATGTAATCCAGAAAGGTGTTTTATACAACAGCCTTTTGTGTTCTCTTTTCGACTCCCTCCGCATTTGCAATCAAACGCCAGAATTTTCTCCATCTCCTTAGCTATCATACTCTGCTTCCACAGGGCATTCCACTGTTTTTTAAACTCGGTCCTCCAGAAATTGGAGAGCAACACTTGTGCAGTTCTTCGGGATATCTTTCAACTAAGCCACTTTAGAAAGGATTACCTACACATACTAAATAGCTCGTTATAGACAGAAGTGTGCTAAATGGCAGACAAATCCAAACTCATCTCTCGGCATGTCCAGCCCATCCATTATCGCAGCCAATCATGGGTAGTGGAAAAGTTCCTGTCTTTGTCGTGGCTAAACCAACTAGGCTTGTAATTTCACAATTTTATTTGTTTTAAGAGATAGCATATACGTTTGTTTTTAAGGCACATGAAAGTTCACCTGTTCCAGAAGGCATTTCTGCCAAAGAATGCATTTTGATTACAAAAAAAATGCCTCTCCTGTGAAGTAGTGATGGGCGACATAGGCCTAGTTTCCTGAAACGAGTCACAAATATCCTTTAAAAAGGACCAACGACGCAAGGAACACACACATACATTCACAGAATGCACAAATAAACAAAAAAAAGTATATTATCTAACAACATGTTAATAATTCCTCTCTCCCTGTCTCTGTCCTTTTAGCCAGGAGAGATCATCTTTGGTGACGGCTGCTCCAAGCTGTGTCGTTGTGCCGGAAACTACACCCTGGACTGTGTGGACAACTCCTGCTCTCCCACGGAGGAGTGCCGCAACGGTGCATGCTATCCTAAAGGTACTGTTATCTGACTTATAATGACTTGTATTAGCTGAGTTATCATAACTTGTATTAGCCCAGTTATTATAACTTGTAATAGATCAGTTATCATAACTTGTATTAGCTCAGTTATCATAACTTGTAAAAGCTCAGTTATCATAACTTGTATTAGCTGAGTTGTCGTAATTTGTATTAGCTCAGTTATCATACCTTGTATTAGCTGTGTTATCATAACTTGTATTAGCTGAGTTATCATAACTTCTATTACCTCAGATATCATAAGTTGTATTAGCTCAGTTATTGTATTAGCTAAGTTATCATAACTTATATTAACTGTGTTATAATAACTTGTATTAGCTCAGTTATCTTAACTTGAATTAGCTCACTTATCATAACTTGTATTAGGTCACTTATAATAACTTGTATAAAAATGAAAGGTTCTTAGAATCAATTATATTGTTAAGGAGTACCATCGTGAAACCCTTGGAAATATCCAACTTACAGTAAAGTGGATCGTTCCTAGAGTTTGATTCCTAGCTATGCAAACAGACAGCCATATATACAGTAAACATGTATTATGTGTGGCTTGGAGAACACTATTTACATCATGTCAGGCATCACTTGGTGAAAAAACTAACCCAAACTATGTGAACACTGAGTCAGTATTCTTTCCACCAGCCAATTACTAATCTCACTCACAACTTTATATCACTATTCCCCCCAGCCACCTCTACCTGTGTAGCATCTAGCGACCCTCACTACACCACCTTCGACAAGAAGAAGTACAACTTCATGGGGAACTGCAGCTACCTGATGTCAGAGCCCTGTAACCACACGTCAGTGCCTCACTACGAGGTGCATGCCGACAATGAAAACCGCTTCAACAAACCAACCATCTCCTACCTGAAGGCTGTGCATGTGTATGTGCGCAGCGTGAAGATCTCCATCCTGAAGGGAGGCACAGTGCAGGTGAGAACGAGAGGGATTGATGGAGGGATGGGGTTGGGGGTAGAGAGAGAGAGAGAGAGAGAGAGAGAGAGAGAGAGAGAGAGATGGAGATAGATAAGAATGACATTTGAAAATGTTTAAAAACATAACAATGGAAACAAATACTGATAAAATGCAGAGCCGATGTAAAGTAACATACACAGTCAAAAACATATGGAAATGTCTGCTCTACCCAAAATTACAACCAAATAATTGCAGCCTTACCGCAAAAGTGGAAGAGGAAAGTGGAAGGGGGAGAAAGTAAGGAACTTGTCTGTCGGCCTTGCATTAAAGAACATAATTGGTTAACGAAAACTGTGATAAATAGAAAAGTATATCAGTTTCACTTAAGGACCAAAGGATTGACAGCCGTCCCATATAGATTGCAAAATAGTTGGGAAGAGATCTTTGACGTACCGATCCCATGGCATAGTGTTTATGAACTGACACGCAAAACGACACCGGATTCAAAAATTAGAATCTTTCAATTTAAATTATTATATAAAATTCTTGCTACCAATAGAATGTTATTTATATGGGGGATACAATCTTCCCAGCTCTGCAGGTTTTGCTGTGAAGAGACAGAATCATTAGATCATTTGTTTTGGTTCTGTCCATTTGTAGCTTGTTTTTGGACACAGGTCCAGGAATGGCTAAAGGATTGCAATATTAACCTGGAACTAACCTTGCAGATAGCATTACTGGGTGATCTGAAAAGTCATAGTCAATCAATCAATAATATAATAATACTTTTAGCAAAAATGTTTATTTTTAATTCACAATCTGTAGAAGCAATGAGAATAGAAAGGTTCAGAATTTTTGTAAAACATCACATTACGGTCGAAATATATATGGCAAATAGAAATCCTATATGGATGGTGTTAAGAGATAGATGGGAGGTATTGAATAGAGTTGAAGGATGGGACTAGTAACAAATAACAACAAATAATAACAAAGATAGCTAATAATGTAAGCATACTGTGTCCATAATAAGTATATAGGTTGTATGTTGGGAGCTTTTGGGAAGGAGCACAGTTAGAAAGATATGGCATATAGAAGCAAACCGGATGGACACCATGAAAATGATCGGAGAGGTTGAGAGTAGAAGAAGATCAGGAGCAAAAAAAAAAAAAAAATATATATATATATATATATATATATATATATATATAATAGAATTATTGTAAAATTAACTCTGTCCATAAGGTGTAGATAGTAAGTATAGACCAGAAGTAGAGGCCTGGGCATTGTTGTTCACTAATTTACTCCAAGTAGGGAAAGGATGGTGGGGTTGAAAAGTAATAAAGGGGAGTATATATATAAAAAAATTAAATAAACATGGGGGATTGGAAGTGATGCAGACAATTACATTCATAGAAGATACAATCTATCTGCAATATTAAGCTGATCCATTCCCCCCAAAAAAAAATAAAAAATAAAAAATAAGAAATAAAAAAATAAAAAATAAAGAACAGTCAAAAACAGTCAAGAACAGTTTGTCATTCTATTGAATAAATCTTTATTGTCACCAAAGGGAAATTCCTGAGCAGCATTAAATATATTGAACAAAAATATAAAGGAAACATGTAAAGTGCTGCTCCCATTTTTAATGAGATGAAATATATGATCCCAGAAATGTTCCATACGCACAAAGAGCTTATTTATATGAATTGTTATGCACAAATGTGTGTACATCCCTGTTAGTGAGCATTTCATCCTTTGTCAAGATAATGCATTCACATGACAGGTATGGTATTTCAAGAAGCGGATTAAACAGCATGATCATTACACAGGTGTACCTTGTGCTGGGGACAATAAAAGGCCACTCTAAAATATGCAGTTTTGTCAAATAACACAATGCCAGAGGTGTCTCAAGTCTTTATGGAGCGTGCAATTGTAATGCTGACTGCTGGAGTGCCCACCAGAGCTGTTTCCAGAGAACTGAATGTTCATTTCTCTACCATAAGCCACCTCCAACGTCGTTTTAGAGAATTTGGTGGTACGTCCAACCGGCCTCACAAACGCAAACCATGTGTAACCACACCAACCCAGGACCTCCACATCTGGCTTCTTCACCTGCGGGATCGTCAGAGGGGGGATGGGGTGTGCTCAGGAGTATTTCTGTCTGCAGTAAAACCCCTTTGTAGGGACAAACTCATTGGCTGGGACTGGCTCCCCAGAGGTTTACCTAGCTGCCAAGTGGATGGGCCTATGCCCTCCCAGGCCCACCCATGGCTGTGCCCCTACCCAGTCATGTGAAATCCATTGATTAGGGCCTAATTTTTTTTTCAATTGACTGATTTCCTTATTTGAACTAAAATTCAGTAAAATCTTAGAAATTGTTGCATGTTGCGTTAAATTCTTTGTTCATTATACATAAAATTCATGCAAAACACAAATACTGGACAGCTTAAAAATAGGAAAGCTAAAAAGCATGCCCCTCACTAACCCATGTCTGTGTCCTCTTCTCCTCCTAGTTGAATGGTACCAATGTGAACATCCCACTGACACCAGCTACAGGCGTGTCTGTTTTGAAGTCTGGTAAACACTACACTGTAGCCATGGACTTTGGTGTGACCGTACGATATGACGGAAACCACTACATGGACATCAAAGTCATCAAGGAGTGAGTCAAAACTGCTTCACACACACACTGAAGAAAGAGAACATACAAACACTGAAGAGAACACACACACTGAGCTAGAGAGAGAGAGAGAGAGAGAGAGAGAGACAGAGAGAGAGAGAGAGAGAGAGAGAGAGAGAGAGAGAGAGAGAGAGAGAGAGAGAGACCAAAAATGGGGTCTATGCAGCTTGGTTTCCCTATTACAGTTTTGGTGACCCCGACATGATATACCCTAAAAATAGCTATAATAACACAACACAAAACATATTAACCAAATAGAAACTTCTCACATTGTAATATTTTTATTTTATAAAGTTGTCATTACAATGCTTGAGAAAATCCTTGACTCATAGGCCAATTTTCTCCTCTGTATTCAGCTATAAAGACAAGCTGTGTGGACTGTGTGGAGACTACAATGGAAACTCCAAAGATGACTTCAGGAAACCAGACGGTTCTCTGACCACCAACCCCAATGACTTTGGACACAGCTGGGTCACAGATCCCAAGTTAGTCTGGCCACCATTTACACACACACACACACACACACACAAACACACACACACACACACACACATACACACACACACACACACACACACACACACACACACACACACACACACACACACACACACACACACACACACACACACACACACACACACACACACACAGGCACTCACATATAACAACTACACACACACAGGCACTCACACACAACTGATTCACTCTTTCTCTCACTCCAGTTGTAACAAGAAGCCCAACACCACCGTCCCAGGCTGTACTGATGATGAACTGGACAGGTATGAGAGCTCTGGCTACTGCGGCATGCTACTGGACAAGAACGGACCGTTCGCTGTCTGTCACCCCAAGGTCAACCCCAATGTGAGTAACTAGCGTAATGTGTGGTATATAGCGTCTTACCCCAATGTGTGTAATTACTGTAATGTATGGTGTATAGGTTCTTTACGATAAAAGAAAGTTTGTTTAATGTGTGAAATCTCACTCCCAAGAAAGACATTTTGCAAATGTATAGACACATTTAGTTTAGGAATGTTTAAATACGTTTTATACAATTTACTTCAATGAACTTTATTTTTGCACGTAAGTAACCAAAACCTCCAAGCTTTGTGAGCAAATCGATGACACTTGTACCTTTATGTGTGTCTATTTCAGAGTTTCTTCCAGGACTGTCTGTTTGACCTGTGCGAGCTGGATGGTGCTCAACCCATTCTGTGTGAGTCCATCGAGTCCTACGTCAACGAGTGTCAGGACCGAGGAGTCACCATCGGAACCTGGAGGAACAGCACTTTCTGCCGTGAGTATTGATCAGTGTTGGGGTCAATTCCATTTAAATTCCAGTCATTTCAGAAAAGAAACCAAATTCTCATTCCAAATATTCCTCACTGAAAAGCATTAAAGATAATTGAAATTGGTATTTCGATGTGCTTCCTGAATTGACTGGAATTGCAGTGGAATTGACCCCAACCCTGGAACAGATTCATGTTATACATGCTAATAACAACGAAGAGACGGATATTGATGATGAAGATGGAAATTGTAGTGATCAATATAATAATCATTCATTCACTCACCAAAGACCCTGCTGCTATTAGCACGTCAAAGACCAAACAATCCACTCAAACAGTACTATTCCGTATAATCAACAAATTCATTACTAAGCAACAGTCATGTTTTAAAGTAGACCTATCTCCTAATGTCTCCTCTTCCCTCCTTCTCTCCAGCTCTGACATGCCCCCCCAACAGTCAGTACGTGCCCTGTGCCGCCCCTTGTCAGCCCACCTGTGCCTCCAGACCCCCCACGGGGTGTGATGCTCCCTGTTCAGAGGGTTGTGTGTGTGACCCTGGTTATATCCTCAGTGCCGGGAAGTGTGTCAAAGAGAACACCTGTGGCTGCAAACACACCAACGGACAGTACTACGAGGTGAGTTTGTTGTGTGCGTGTTTGTGTGTTTATGTGTGTGTGTCAAGTGATGGACATAGTGTGTGTGTGTGTGTGACGTGTATGTAACCAACCAGCAACCAATCACTGATTAACTATTGTCTCTCCCTCCCTCCTTCCCTCCCTCTCCCCCCTCTCTCCCTCCAGCCTGGTGAGGAGTGGTACGTGGAGGACTGTCAGATGAAATGTTACTGTAACGCTCCCTTCGTCACCTGCAGTCCCTCTGATTGCCCTCCAATGCACGAGTGTAAGGTCCAGGGTGGAGAGCTGGACTGCTACCCTACAAGTAAGTCCACTTACATAAACAGTCTGTACAAACACCCACAAATACTCAAAATGGTGTTTTGACGTCTGACGTGTTGGAAGTCAGGGTAGGTTACCAGGCTGTGATCATATGAGTTGACCAGACAGCACAAACTGTTCTGAGACTAGGCTATAATGTCTCTCTATCTTATATCTCATGATGTCTCCCTCTATCCCTCAGCCCCAACTACAGTCAAACCAACTACTCCCAAACCAACTACACCTAAACCAACTACTCCCAAGCCTACTACTCCAAAACCTCCAGGTGAGATTAACAGACAATCACCTGTTCTCATTCTCACGATCAGATTCAGAATCCAATTTCTGTATTCGCACAAATCGATGAATTGGTTACCTAATAATTCCTGATATTAACCCCTTGTCTCCCTTCCACCGCACCCCCTTATCCTCTCTTCTTTGCCTTTCTCCCTCCCTCTCTCCCCCCCACCCAATCCTCCTCTCCCTCTCTCCCCCCAACCCATTCTCCTCCCCCACCCCCCACCCCATTCTCCTCTCCATCTCTCCCCCAATAGTGACGTGCCCTCCCAATGCTGAGTACATAGAGTGTGGCCCAGCCTGCATCCCCAGCTGTAAGGAACCCTCCACCAACTGCACTGGCTCCTGTATCAGTGCGTGTTTCTGTAAGCCAGGCTTCGTGTTCAAAGGCAGACGCTGTGTCCCCATAGAAACCTGTGGCTGTCTGGAGGGAGGTGACTACTATGAGGTACGAGACCATCTGGGATTGTTAGTCTGTGGTTAAGAATGTACAATATGATAGAATATGACACAATACAATGTGATATACAATATTATATGTGATATATCATACGGAATACCATACGATATATGATACACTATATACGATGTGATACACAATAACATACGATATCATATGATACACTACTTTTACTGTCCAGAATGTCCACTCACATGGAAATTGATGTTGCTCAGGTAAGCACATCACCAATGTGACCAACCGCCTCGATTCGGTCTTATGTTGCAAAATTTTAAATTGTATTTTTTTTTACATTGGTAGAAAATAGAGGCTCAGAGCTAGAAAATTGTATATCATACACTGCAGTTCGGGAACAATGCGAAAGTAATTCTGCTTTGAAAGTTGATAAACTTGTAACCCCACTTTTGAGAAAATGGCCCTTGAATGTTTTGGGACACCTACTGGAGAGTTCTTCTTTGTGTACACCCATTCAGCATCGTTCACACCCTCTTAAGCCTTAGCCCCACCCATCTCCTTAAGGATTGTGAGGCCATGTGCTAAACAGTGAGGACGGTAGTGTACAACCAAATATTTCAAGACTAAAGGCTGGTTTATACTACTTCTATCAACATGTCTGTGTACAGTTGTCGCAATGACATCATGAACATTCTATTGTCGTTGTTGTTATGAAAAAGTATGAACCAAAAATGAAAGTCTGCATGACATCAGCAACCTGGGGGTCCAAAATAGCATAACTGGTGCATTTTAACAGCAATATCCCACTGGCTATAAGGTGAATGCACCAATTTGTAAGTCGCTCTGGATAAGACCGTCTGTTAAATGACGTAAATGTAAAATGTAAATGTAAATAAACACATCAGTTTAAAAATGAATTTAGTATATGTCAATCTAGCAAACCAGGCAACTAAAAGCAACTTTCTAAACTATGTTTTTGGTTCGTTTCTAGCTTGTTAGAAGGTGTAAACGGTACAGTGAAAAGGTTACTTGCATAGTGGAGTCTTTTGTTTAGTCATGTAGCTAGCTAGCTAGTTAAACAACAAACCATAATCCCAACTCTTAACATTACTACCCTGCGTGAATCTACAGTTAGCTAAAGCTAACCAACTAGCTAGGTTCAATGTTAGATAGCGAGCTAACATTAGGCCATAACTAGCAATGCAAATGCCTCTGAGATACGAATAACATTACTACACAAATCAAACATGCAACGTTAGCTAGCGTTAGCTTTAACTTGCAATGAAAATGACTTTCTGCCAAAATTAGAAATGTATAATATCTGAAAATGTAAATAGCTAGACTTTCTTACATGGATGAACACTTTTCCCTCTCTGTCACGGATGCCATGGTTGCCCTTAGTTTGAAGATGTAATCCAGAAAGGTGTTTTATACAACAGCCTTTTGTGTTCTCTTTTCGACTCCCTCCGCATTTGCAATCAAACGCCAGAATTTTCTCCATCTCCTTAGCTATCATACTCTGCTTCCACAGGGCATTCCACTGTTTTTTAAACTCGGTCCTCCAGAAATTGGAGAGCAACACTTGTGCAGTTCTTCGGGATATCTTTCAACTAAGCCACTTTAGAAAGGATTACCTACACATACTAAATAGCTCGTTATAGACAGAAGTGTGCTAAATGGCAGACAAATCCAAACTCATCTCTCGGCATGTCCAGCCCATCCATTATCGCAGCCAATCATGGGTAGTGGAAAAGTTCCTGTCTTTGTCGTGGCTAAACCAACTAGGCTTGTAATTTCACAATTTTATTTGTTTTAAGAGATAGCATATACGTTTGTTTTTAAGGCACATGAAAGTTCACCTGTTCCAGAAGGCATTTCTGCCAAAGAATGCATTTTGATTACAAAAAAAATGCCTCTCCTGTGAAGTAGTGATGGGCGACATAGGCCTAGTTTCCTGAAACGAGTCACAAATATCCTTTAAAAAGGACCAACGACGCAAGGAACACACACATACATTCACAGAATGCACAAATAAACAAAAAAAAGTATATTATCTAACAACATGTTAATAATTCCTCTCTCCCTGTCTCTGTCCTTTTAGCCAGGAGAGATCATCTTTGGTGACGGCTGCTCCAAGCTGTGTCGTTGTGCCGGAAACTACACCCTGGACTGTGTGGACAACTCCTGCTCTCCCACGGAGGAGTGCCGCAACGGTGCATGCTATCCTAAAGGTACTGTTATCTGAGTTATAATGACTTGTATTAGCTGAGTTATCATAACTTGTATTAGCCCAGTTATTATAACTTGTAATAGATCAGTTATCATAACTTGTATTAGCTCAGTTATCATAACTTGTAAAAGCTCAGTTATCATAACTTGTATTAGCTGAGTTGTCGTAATTTGTATTAGCTCAGTTATCATACCTTGTATTAGCTGTGTTATCATAACTTGTATTAGCTGAGTTATCATAACTTCTATTACCTCAGATATCATAAGTTGTATTAGCTCAGTTATTGTATTAGCTAAGTTATCATAACTTATATTAACTGTGTTATAATAACTTGTATTAGCTCAGTTATCTTAACTTGAATTAGCTCACTTATCATAACTTGTATTAGGTAACTTATAATAACTTGTATAAAGATGAAAGGTTCTTAGAATCAATTATATTGTTAAGGAGTACCATCGTGAAACCCTTGGAAATATCCAACTTACAGTAAAGTGGATCGTTCCTAGAGTTTGATTCCTAGCTATGCAAACAGACAGCCATATATACAGTAAACATGTATTATGTGTGGCTTGGAGAACACTATTTACATCATGTCAGGCATCACTTGGTGAAAAAACTAACCCAAACTATGTGAACACTGAGTCAGTATTCTTTCCACCAGCCAATTACTAATCTCACTCACAACTTTATATCACTATTCCCCCCAGCCACCTCTACCTGTGTAGCATCTAGCGACCCTCACTACACCACCTTCGACAAGAAGAAGTACAACTTCATGGGGAACTGCAGCTACCTGATGTCAGAGCCCTGTAACCACACGTCAGTGCCTCACTACGAGGTGCATGCCGACAATGAAAACCGCTTCAACAAACCAACCATCTCCTACCTGAAGGCTGTGCATGTGTATGTGCGCAGCGTGAAGATCTCCATCCTGAAGGGAGGCACAGTGCAGGTGAGAACGAGAGGGATTGATGGAGGGATGGGGTTGGGGGTAGAGAGAGAGAGAGAGAGAGAGAGAGAGAGAGAGAGAGAGATGGAGATAGATAAGAATGACATTTGAAAATGTTTAAAAACATAACAATGGAAACAAATACTGATAAAATGCAGAGCCGATGTAAAGTAACATACACAGTCAAAAACATATGGAAATGTCTGCTCTACCCAAAATTACAACCAAATAATTGCAGCCTTACCGCAAAAGTGGAAGAGGAAAGTGGAAGGGGGAGAAAGTAAGGAACTTGTCTGTCGGCCTTGCATTAAAGAACATAATTGGTTAACGAAAACTGTGATAAATAGAAAAGTATATCAGTTTCACTTAAGGACCAAAGGATTGACAGCCGTCCCATATAGATTGCAAAATAGTTGGGAAGAGATCTTTGACGTACCGATCCCATGGCATAGTGTTTATGAACTGACACGCAAAACGACACCGGATTCAAAAATTAGAATCTTTCAATTTAAATTATTATATAAAATTCTTGCTACCAATAGAATGTTATTTATATGGGGGATACAATCTTCCCAGCTCTGCAGGTTTTGCTGTGAAGAGACAGAATCATTAGATCATTTGTTTTGGTTCTGTCCATTTGTAGCTTGTTTTTGGACACAGGTCCAGGAATGGCTAAAGGATTGCAATATTTACCTGGAACTAACCTTGCAGATAGCATTACTGGGTGATCTGAAAAGTCATAGTCAATCAATCAATAATATAATAATACTTTTAGCAAAAATGTTTATTTTTAATTCACAATCTGTAGAAGCAATGAGAATAGAAAGGTTCAGAATTTTTGTAAAACATCACATTACGGTCGAAATATATATGGCAAATAGAAATCCTATATGGATGGTGTTAAGAGATAGATGGGAGGTATTGAATAGAGTTGAAGGATGGGACTAGTAACAAATAACAACAAATAATAACAAAGATAGCTAATAATGTAAGCATACTGTGTCCATAATAAGTATATAGGTTGTATGTTGGGAGCTTTTGGGAAGGAGCACAGTTAGAAAGATATGGCATATAGAAGCAAACCGGATGGACACCATGAAAATGATCGGAGAGGTTGAGAGTAGAAGAAGATCAGGAGCAAAAAATATATATATATATATATATATATATATATATATATATATATATATAATAGAATTATTGTAAAATTAACTCTGTCCATAAGGTGTAGATAGTAAGTATAGACCGGAAGTAGAGGCCTGGGCATTGTTGTTCACTAATTTACTCCAAGTAGGGAAAGGATGGTGGGGTTGAAAAGTAATAAAGGGGAGTATATATATAAAAAATTTAAATAAACATGGGGGATTGGAAGTGATGCAGACAATTACATTCATAGAAGATACAATCTATCTGCAATATTAAGCTGATCCATTCCCCCCCCAAAAAAATAAAAAATAAAAAATAAGAAATAAAAAAATAAAAAATAAAGAACAGTCAAAAACAGTCAAGAACAGTTTGTCATTCTATTGAATAAATCTTTATTGTCACCAAAGGGAAATTCCTGAGCAGCATTAAATATATTGAACAAAAATATAAAGGAAACATGTAAAGTGCTGCTCCCATTTTTAATGAGATGAAATATATGATCCCAGAAATGTTCCATACGCACAAAGAGCTTATTTATATGAATTGTTATGCACAAATGTGTGTACATCCCTGTTAGTGAGCATTTCATCTTTGTCAAGATAATGCATTCACATGACAGGTATGGTATTTCAAGAAGCGGATTAAACAGCATGATCATTACACAGGTGTACCTTGTGCTGGGGACAATAAAAGGCCACTCTAAAATATGCAGTTTTGTCAAATAACACAATGCCAGAGGTGTCTCAAGTCTTTATGGAGCGTGCAATTGTCATGCTGACTGCTGGAGTGCCCACCAGAGCTGTTTCCAGAGAACTGAATGTTCATTTCTCTACCATAAGCCACCTCCAACGTCGTTTTAGAGAATTTGGTGGTACGTCCAACCGGCCTCACAAACGCAAACCATGTGTAACCACACCAACCCAGGACCTCCACATCTGGCTTCTTCACCTGCGGGATCGTCAGAGGGGGGATGGGGTGTGCTCAGGAGTATTTCTGTCTGCAGTAAAACCCCTTTGTAGGGACAAACTCATTGGCTGGGACTGGCTCCCCAGTGGGTTTACCTAGCTGCCAAGTGGATGGGCCTATGCCCTCCCAGGCCCACCCATGGCTGTGCCCCTACCCAGTCATGTGAAATCCATTGATTAGGGCCTAATTTTTTTTTCAATTGACTGATTTCCTTATTTGAACTAAAATTCAGTAAAATCTTAGAAATTGTTGCATGTTGCGTTAAATTCTTTGTTCATTATACATAAAATTCATGCAAAACACAGATACTGGACAGCTTAAAAATAGGAAAGCTAAAAAGCATGCCCCTCACTAACCCATGTCTGTGTCCTCTTCTCCTCCTAGTTGAATGGTACCAATGTGAACATCCCACTGACACCAGCTACAGGTGTGTCTGTTTTGAAGTCTGGTAAACACTACACTGTAGCCATGGACTTTGGTGTGACCGTACGATATGACGGAAACCACTACATGGACATCAAAGTCATCAAGGAGTGAGTCAAAACTGCTTCACATACACACTGAAGAAAAATAATATACAACCACTGAAGAGAACACACACACTGAGCTAGAGAGAGAGAGAGAGAGAGAGAGAGAGAGAGAGAGAGAGAGAGAGAGAGAGAGAGAGAGAGAGAGAGAGAGAGAGAGAGAGAGAGACCAAAAATGGGGTCTATGCAGCTTGGTTTCCCTATTACAGTTTTGGTGACCCCGACATGATATACCCTAAAAATAGCTATAATAACACAACACAAAACATATTAACCAAATAGAAACTTCTCACATTGTAATATTTTTATTTTATAAAGTTGTCATTACAATGCTTGAGAAAATCCTTGACTCATAGGCCAATTTTCTCCTCTGTATTCAGCTATAAAGACAAGCTGTGTGGACTGTGTGGAGACTACAATGGAAACTCCAAAGATGACTTCAGGAAACCAGACGGTTCTCTGACCACCAACCCCAATGACTTTGGACACAGCTGGGTCACAGATCCCAAGTTAGTCTTGCCACCATTTACACACACACACACACACACACACACACACACACACACACACACACACACACACACACACACACACATACACACACACACACACACATACACACACACACACACACACACACACACACACACACACACACACACACACACACACACACACACACACACACACACACACACACACACACACACAAACACACACACACACACACACACACACACACACACACACAAACACACACACACGGACACAGACACAGACACACACACACACACACACACACACAGGCACTGACATATAACAACTACACACACACAGGCACTCACACACAACTGATTCACTCTGTCTCTCACTCCAGTTGTAACAAGAAGCCCAACACCACCGTCCCAGGCTGTACTGATGATGAACTGGACAGGTATGAGAGCTCTGGCTACTGCGGCATGCTACTGGACAAGAACGGACCGTTCGCTGTCTGTCACCCCAAGGTCAACCCCAATGTGAGTAACTACCGTAATGTGTGGTATATAGCGTCTTACCCCAATGTGTGTAATTACTGTAATGTATGGTGTATAGGTTCTTTACAATAAAAGAAAGTTTGTTTAATGTGTGAAATCTCACTCCCAAGAAAGACATTTTGCAAATGTATAGACACATTTAGTTTAGGAATGTTTAAATACGTTTTATACAATTTAATTCAATGAACTTTATTTTTGCACGTAAGTAACCAAAACCTCCAAGCTTTGTGAGCAAATCGATGACGCGTGTACCTTTATGTGTGTCTATTTCAGAGTTTCTTCCAGGACTGTCTGTTTGACCTGTGCGAGCTGGATGGTGCTCAACCCATTCTGTGTGAGTCCATCGAGTCCTACGTCAACGAGTGTCAGGACCGAGGAGTCACCATCGGAACCTGGAGGAACAGCACTTTCTGCCGTGAGTATTGATCAGTGTTGGGGTCAATTCCATTTAAATTCCAGTCATTTCAGAAAATAAACCAAATTCTCATTCCAAATATTCCTCACTAAAAAGCATGAAAGATAATGGAAATTGGTATTTCGATGTACTTCCTGAATGGACTGGAATTGCAGTGGAATTGACCCCAACCCTGGAACAGATACATGTTATACATGATAATAACAAGGAAGAGACAGATATTGATGATGAAGATGGAAATTGTAGTGATTAATATAATAATCATTCATTCACTCACCAAAGACCCTGCTGCTATTAGCACGTCAAAGACCAAACAATCCACTCAAACAGTACTATTCCGTATAATCAACAAATTCATTACTAAGCGACAGTCATGTTTTAAGGTAGACCTATCTCCTAATGTCTCCTCTTCCCTCCTTCTCTCCAGCTCTGACATGCCCCCCCAACAGTCAGTACGTGCCCTGTGCCGCCCCTTGTCAGCCCACCTGTGCCTCCAGACCTCCCACGGGGTGTGATGCTCCCTGTTCAGAGGGTTGTGTGTGTGACCCTGGTTATATCCTCAGCGCCGGGAAGTGTGTCAAAGAGAACTCCTGTGGCTGCAAACACACCAACGGACAGTACTACGAGGTGAGTGTGTTGTGTTTGTGTGTTTATGTGTGTGTGTCAAGTGATGGACATAGTGTGTGTGTGTGTGTGACGTGTATATAACCAACCAGCAACCAATCACTGATTAACTATTGTCTCTCCCTCCATCTCTCCCCCTCCCTCCTTCCCTCCCTCTCCCCCCTCTCTCCCTCCAGCCTGGTGAGGAGTGGTACGTGGAGGACTGTCAGATGAAATGTTACTGTAACGCTCCCTTCGTCACCTGCAGTCCCTCTGATTGCCCTCCAATGCACGAGTGTAAGGTCCAGGGTGGAGAGCTGGACTGCTACCCTACAAGTAAGTCCCCTTACATAAACAGTCTGTACAAACACCCACAAATACTCAAAATGGTGTTATGACGTCTGACGTGTTGGAAGTCAGGGTAGGTTACCAGGCTGTGATCATATGAGTTGACCAGACAGCACAAACTGTTCTGAGACTAGGCTATAATGTCTCTCTATCTTATATCTCATGATGTCTCCCTCTATCCCTCAGCCCCAACTACAGTCAAACCAACTACTCCCAAACCAACTACACCTAAACCAACTACTCCCAAGCCTACTACTCCAAAACCTCCAGGTGAGATTAACAGACAATCACCTGTTCTCATTCTCACGATCAGATTCAGAATCCAATTTCTGTATTCGCACAAATCGTTGAATTGGTTACCTAATAATTCCTGATATTAACCCCTTGTCTCCCTTCCACCGCACCCCCTTATCCTCTCTTCTTTGCCTTTCTCCCTCCCTCTCTCCCCCACACCCAATCCTCCTCTCCCTCTCTCCCCCCAACCCATTCTCCTCCCCCACCCCCCACCCCATTCTCCTCTCCATCTCTCCCCCAATAGTGACGTGCCCTCCCAATGCTGAGTACATAGAGTGTGGCCCAGCCTGCATCCCCAGCTGTAAGGAACCCTCCACCAACTGCACTGGCTCCTGTATCAGTGCGTGTTTCTGTAAGCCAGGCTTCGTGTTCAAAGGCAGACGCTGTGTCCCCATAGAAACCTGTGGCTGTCTGGAGGGAGGTGACTACTATGAGGTACGAGACCATCTGGGATTGTTAGTCTGTGGTTAAGAATGTACAATATGATAGAATATGACACAATACAATGTGATATACAATATTATATGTGATATATCATACGGAATACCATACGATATATGATACACTATATACGATGTGATAAACAATAACATACGATATCATATGATACACTACTTTTACTGTCCAGAATGTCCACTCACATGGAAATTGATGTTGCTCAGGTAAGCACATCACCAATGTGACCAACCGCCTCGATTCGGTCTTATGTTGCAAAATTTTAAATTGTATTTTTTTTACATTGGTAGAAAATAGAGGCTCAGAGCTAGAAAATGGTATATCATACACTGCAGTTCGGGAACAATGCGAAAGTAATTCTGCTTTGAAAGTTGATAAACTTGTAACCCCACTTTTGAGAAAATGGCCCTTGAATGTTTTGGGACACCTACTGGAGAGTTCTTCTTTGTGTACACCCATTCAGCATCGTTCACACCCTCTTAAGCCTTAGCCCCACCCATCTCCTTAAGGATTGTGAGGCCATGTGCTAAACAGTGAGGACGGTAGTGTACAACCAAATATTTCAAGACTAAAGGCTGGTTTATACTACTTCTATCAACATGTCTGTATACAGTTGTCGCAATGACATCATGAACATTCTATTGTCGTTGTTGTTATGAAAAAGTATGAACCAAAAATGAAAGTCTGCATGACATCAGCAACCTGGGGGTCCAAAATAGCATAACTGGTGCATTTTAACAGCAATATCCCACTGGCTATAAGGTGAATGCACCAATTTGTAAGTCGCTCTGGATAAGACCGTCTGTTAAATGACGTAAATGTAAAATGTAAATGTAAATAAACACATCAGTTTAAAAATGAATTTAGTATATGTCAATCTAGCAAACCAGGCAACTAAAAGCAACTTTCTAAACTATGTTTTTGGTTCGTTTCTAGCTTGTTAGAAGGTGTAAACGGTACAGTGAAAAGGTTACTTGCATAGTGGAGTCTTTTGTTTAGTCATGTAGCTAGCTAGCTAGTTAAACAACAAACCATAATCCCAACTCTTAACATTACTACCCTGCGTGAATCTACAGTTAGCTAAAGCTAACCAACTAGCTAGGTTCAATGTTAGATAGCGAGCTAACATTAGGCCATAACTAGCAATGCAAATGCCTCTGAGATACGAATAACATTACTACACAAATCAAACATGCAACGTTAGCTAGCGAGCAAGCCAGCCAGCCAGCCAGCTAATGTTAGCTAGATAACATTAGCTTTAACTTGCAATGAAAATGACTTTCTGCCAAAATTAGAAATGTATAATATCTGAAAATGTAAATAGCTAGACTTTCTTACATGGATGAACACTTTTCCCTCTCTGTCACGGATGCCATGGTTGCCCTTAGTTTGAAGATGTAATCCAGAAAGGTGTTTTATACAACAGCCTTTTGTGTTCTCTTTTCGACTCCCTCCGCATTTGCAATCAAACGCCAGAATTTTCTCCATCTCCTTAGCTATCATACTCTGCTTCCACAGGGCATTCCACTGTTTTTTAAACTCGGTCCTCCAGAAATTGGAGAGCAACACTTGTGCAGTTCTTCGGGATATCTTTCAACTAAGCCACTTTAGAAAGGATTACCTACACATACTAAATAGATCGTTATAGACAGAAGTGTGCTAAATGGCAGACAAATCCAAACTCATCTCTCGGCATGTCTAGCCCATCCATTATCGCAGCCAATCATGGGTAGTGGAAAAGTTCCTGTCTTTGTCGTGGCTAAACCAACTAGGCTTGTAATTTCACAATTTTATTTGTTTTAAGAGATAGCATATACGTTTGTTTTTAAGGCACATGAAAGTTCACCTGTTCCAGAAGGCATTTCTGCCAAAGAATGCATTTTGATTACAAAAAAAATGCCTCTCCTGTGAAGTAGTGATGGGCGACATAGGCCTAGTTTCCTGAAACGAGTCACAAATATCCTTTAAAAAGGACCAACGACGCAAGGAACACACACATACATTCACAGAATGCACAAATAAACAAAAAAAAGTATATTATCTAACAACATGTTAATAATTCCTCTCTCCCTGTCTCTGTCCTTTTAGCCAGGAGAGATCATCTTTGGTGACGGCTGCTCCAAGCTGTGTCGTTGTGCCGGAAACTACACCCTGGACTGTGTGGACAACTCCTGCTCTCCCACGGAGGAGTGCCGCAACGGTGCATGCTATCCTAAAGGTACTGTTATCTGAGTTATAATGACTTGTATTAGCTGAGTTATCATAACTTGTATTAGCCCAGTTATTATAACTTGTAATAGATCAGTTATCATAACTTGTATTAGCTCAGTTATCATAACTTGTAAAAGCTCAGTTATCATAACTTGTATTAGCTGAGTTGTCGTAATTTGTATTAGCTCAGTTATCATACCTTGTATTAGCTGTGTTATCATAACTTGTATTAGCTGAGTTATCATAACTTCTATTACCTCAGATATCATAAGTTGTATTAGCTCAGTTATTGTATTAGCTAAGTTATCATAACTTATATTAACTGTGTTATAATAACTTGTATTAGCTCAGTTATCTTAACTTGAATTAGCTCACTTATCATAACTTGTATTAGGTAACTTATAATAACTTGTATAAAGATGAAAGGTTCTTAGAATCAATTATATTGTTAAGGAGTACCATCGTGAAACCCTGGGAAATATCCAACTTACAGTAAAGTGGATCGTTCCTAGAGTTTGATTCCTAGCTATGCAAACAGACAGCCATATATACAGTAAACATGTATTATGTGTGGCTTGGAGAACACTATTTACATCATGTCAGGCATCACTTGGTGAAAAAACTAACCCAAACTATGTGAACACTGAGTCAGTATTCTTTCCACCAGCCAATTACTAATCTCACTCACAACTTTATATCACTATTCCCCCCAGCCACCTCTACCTGTGTAGCATCTAGCGACCCTCACTACACCACCTTCGACAAGAAGAAGTACAACTTCATGGGGAACTGCAGCTACCTGATGTCAGAGCCCTGTAACCACACGTCAGTGCCTCACTACGAGGTGCATGCCGACAATGAAAACCGCTTCAACAAACCAACCATCTCCTACCTGAAGGCTGTGCATGTGTATGTGCGCAGCGTGAAGATCTCCATCCTGAAGGGAGGCACAGTGCAGGTGAGAACGAGAGGGATTGATGGAGGGATGGGGTTGGGGGTAGAGAGAGAGAGAGAGAGAGAGAGAGAGAGAGAGAGAGAGAGAGAGAGAGAGAGAGAGAGATGGAGATAGATAAGAATGACATTTGAAAATGTTTAAAAACATAACAATGGAAACAAATACTGATAAAATGCAGAGCCGATGTAAAGTAACATACACAGTCAAAAACATATGGAAATGTCTGCTCTACCCAAAATTACAACCAAATAATTGCAGCCTTACCGCAAAAGAGGAAGAGGAAAGTGGAAGGGGGAGAAAGTAAGGAACTTGTCTGTCGGCCTTGCATTAAAGAACATAATTGGTTAACGAAAACTGTGATAAATAGAAAAGTATATCAGTTTCACTTAAGGACCAAAGGATTGACAGCCGTCCCATATAGATTGCAAAATAGTTGGGAAGAGATCTTTGACGTACCGATCCCATGGCATAGTGTTTATGAACTGACACGCAAAACGACACCGGATTCAAAAATTAGAATCTTTCAATTTAAATTATTATATAAAATTATTGCTACCAATAGAATGTTATTTATATGGGGGATACAATCTTCCCAGCTCTGCAGGTTTTGCTGTGAAGAGACAGAATCATTAGATCATTTGTTTTGGTTCTGTCCATTTGTAGCTTGTTTTTGGACACAGGTCCAGGAATGGCTAAAGGATTGCAATATTTACCTGGAACTAACCTTGCAGATAGCATTACTGGGTGATCTGAAAAGTCATAGTCAATCAATCAATAATATAATAATACTTTTAGCAAAAATGTTTATTTTTAATTCACAATCTGTAGAAGCAATGAGAATAGAAAGGTTCAGAATTTTTGTAAAACATCACATTACGGTCGAAATATATATGGCAAATAGAAATCCTATATGGATGGTGTTAAGAGATAGATGGGAGGTATTGAATAGAGTTGAAGGATGGGACTAGTAACAAATAACAACAAATAATAACAAAGATAGCTAATAATGTAAGCATACTGTGTCCATAATAAGTATATAGGTTGTATGTTGGGAGCTTTTGGGAAGGAGCACAGTTAGAAAGATATGGCATATAGAAGCAAACCGGATGGACACCATGAAAATGATCGGAGAGGTTGAGAGTAGAAGAAGATCAGGAGCAAAAAAAAAAAAAAAATATATATATATATATATATATATATATATATAATAGAATTATTGTAAAATTAACTCTGTCCATAAGGTGTAGATAGTAAGTATAGACCGGAAGTAGAGGCCTGGGCATTGTTGTTCACTAATTTACTCCAAGTAGGGAAAGGATGGCGGGGTTGAAAAGTAATAAAGGGGAGTATATATATAAAACATTTAAATAAACATGGGGAATTGGAAGTGATGCAGACAATTACATTCATAGAAGATACAATCTATCTGCAATATTAAGCTGATCCATTCCCCCCCAAAAAAAATAAAAAATAAAAAATAAGAAATAAAAAAATTAAAAATAAAGAACAGACAAAAACAGTCAAGAACAGTTTGTCATTCTATTGAATAAATCTTTATTGTCACCAAAGGGAAATTCCTGAGCAGCATTAAATATATTGAACAAAAATATAAAGGAAACATGTAAAGTGCTGCTCCCATTTGTAATGAGATGAAATATATGATCCCAGAAATGTTCCATGCGCACAAAAAGCTTATTTATATGAATTGTTATGCACAAATGTGTGTACATCCCTGTTAGTGAGCATTTCATCCTTTGTCAAGATAATGCATTCACATGACAGGTGTGGTATTTCAAGAAGCGGATTAAACAGCATGATCATTACACAGGTGTACCTTGTGCTGGGGACAATAAAAGGCCACTCTAAAATATGCAGTTTTGTCAAATAACACAATGCCAGAGGTGTCTCAAGTCTTTATGGAGCGTGCAATTGTCATGCTGACTGCTGGAGTGCCCACCAGAGCTGTTTCCAGAGAACTGAATGTT